>NC_090725.1:154132897-154145397 GCF_036898095.1 Palaemon carinicauda | reverse complement strand
CTATGATCCTGTTGTTGTAAAAAAGGACTATCATGTGGTTTTCAAGTCGTGGTATTCTTGAGATTTTAAGGTTGTAATTACGTACTTTTACAATTATTGAAAATACACTTAAAAGGATGATGAAGTTGCAGACACTACAAGGAACTATCGAGCTTGAGTGGGACTCGAACCCCAGTCTGGCAGAATGCTAGGCAGGGACGTTTCCAATAGGTCATCAAGTTACAAGTTTCTGTCTCACAATACAAGATTAAGCTGTCAAAGACCAGACAGGAGAACTGCATTCAAACTACAAGAGAAAAAGTAAATTGAAGCCTTTGCTAAAATCTTGAAAGTGTTTTTCAGTATACAGAATTTGTATAATCTAAGAGGGAAACTACTGTAGTAAATTTAAAATTTGAAGGATGTCTTGACCCTTAAATTAGCTGCCTTAACAAAAATATAAACACCGTCGATAAAAAGGTCTGATTAGGAAAGATCAACTACCACAAATCACATAAAGTTACTTAGAATTATATTTATCTTTCTTACTGTTTAGTTTCCTCCCATAATTTGTATAATGCATCAATTTCAACTAGATATCTGTTCGGAGCTTAAGAAACCACAAAGAAATAAAATTAATTTGCCCAACGTAGTACAGGGATGCCGGACCTGAAACTAGATAGCTTATGCAGTTTCATAAAACTATGGGATATGTAGAAAAAATATAAATAATTGAGACCTAGAATTGCAGAGTTGAAAATACGTTTCATGACAGGACGTGGAGACCTTAACACTTGAATGCAAAGCTCAGAAAAGGAAAAAAAAAGAAAGTCTTACACGTGTAGTATTGTGCTCTTTGTTTGTCTTCCAGCTTGATTATTCAAATTTATAATTATGTAGATACCATAATAGTGAGAGTAGAGAGATAATACACCTATCACTTTGAGCGCCTGACCGGAGTGACGCTTGAAACTGTCAACGAAATTTGACTTTGATATTCTTGGTGAATTACTTTAATTTCTGTAGGGATACAGTCTCAAAATAAGATTGTCTTTATTTATATTTGGAAAAAGTTTTGGCTAACGAAAGAGACTTTGCCAAGCTACATAATGTAGCAATGGAAGGTGAAGAAATTGTTAGATATCAGAAGCATAGTGTGGTAGTTACCGAAATTATATCTGGTTATGTACTTGGTGAAAGGAAAAGTGATAACAAATGGTAACTTCAGTTAGAAAGTAAAAGTCTCATTCTTTATTTCAATATGTAGGACGTGATCGTTTATTGTGAGTAAGGGAATGAATCACATCCTGTAATCTGAGATATAGAGATAAGTCCAACATTTAGGGAGTTGTAAAAGTTAAGTGAACGAAAATCTAATAAAAGAGAAACAGAGTTTTGACAATTGATGGACAAAGAGGGGGAGATAAGTGATTATATAAATGCGAAAAAAAATTTATAATAAAAGATTTATATGATATGTTCGTAATCGATTGCACACGTTTGTCGTCGAACACGTATTTTGAACATTTATTGACAGAACAATAACACAACTTGATAATCGAACGGCTGAATGGAATAGTCTGAAGCTGAAAATTAACTGACATCACTATAATAGATATGTAGGTCATCAAAATCCCTGGAATTAATGAATGAAAACCATTTGGCTGAAATACGCTGGTGATAGTGTAACGGTGTGAATGAACGAAGACAGGTAAACAAAGTAACGGTGGAAAATGAATACATCCCCTTTGGAAGAAGACAGAAGAGACTGTGCGAATGAGAGGAGGAGAGGAAATCCTAATCTATGTACGACAACAAACTAAACTTACTTGGGAAAAAGAAGTGTAGTTTCAAGGAGAGAGGTTTGTTGAATGAGACTTACATGAATTAGAAGCCTACAATCGGCCTGATACGTATATATAATGAATAATACTGGATGTATACTGCATAGCCTGGTAAGTGCAGTTAGAGAGAGAGAGAGAGAGAGAGAGAGAGGAGAGAGAGAGAGAGAGAGGGGGGGGGGGGGTTGTTGGATTTCAACGTGCGAGCGAAATACTGATAATCTCTTATTGACGAAAAGTGTATTTTGCTAAGGCTTAGATTTTTTGTTCACGATTCTATATCTAGACACGAGTATTTCAAAGCAAAACAGTTATTACAGAAGCCTGTTATTTGTTCACAGAAGTGTACTTCTCTTTTCTTTGGTTATGTAATCAAAATCATACTATAATTACAGTGTTGCATTAGTTTTACAGGATTTGAGAGAAGCAAATTTTTTCCTTGTGAAATAAATTAATTCTTGTTTGATCTTGAATATTACGTACATATCTATGCCTCAAATAGTTGATTGAACAAAGTTTGATATTTTTCTCCCACATTCCAAAACAAGTTATCTTGTAAAAATTGAATTAATTTGTACATTAATGTTCACTAAAACTTTATTTGCTTCCAGTTCAGCTTCACAACTACATGATATATATATATATATATATATATGTATATATATATTTATATATATATATATATATATATATAGAGAGAGAGAGAGAGAGAGAGAGAGAGAGAGAGAGAGAGAGAGAGTATATTTCATGATATCCTTCATTCTTTCTCTTTGTTGTTTTTTATTTAGTTATTATGATATCACTGACACTGCAAACATTTTGTAGGAAAGAAATAAAGCCCGAAAATTGTCCGAATTATTGGCTGTGACTCCTAATGTTCGGCAATGAGGTCAACCATTAAGTACATAAAGCAAGCGCTGGATTTCCTGTTCTTTTTCCTTCCATTCACTTAATCTAATGGATGCGTCTGTCAAGCCTTTAAATAGCTGAATAATAGCTTTAGTATTAACTAAATGCGTAAGTCTTTCACGCCTTTGTGCCAATCATTCACGAAGAGCATCATTTAAATTATACCTGGAATCCAGTCACAGAACAGATAGTAAATGTCATCCATGAAATGAAAATGAAATTTCACAGAACACAATGTTTCTCATAAAGAGATAAAACGATAGGGGCATAGATAGAGAGAGAGAGAGAGAGAGAGAGAGAGAGAGAGAGAGAGAGAGAGAGAGCCTTTGATCGAAGGCTTTTGGTTTCAATTACCCTTTTATTCATTCGTTCATTTCCGGCATGCTGAGAGTGCTAGATTGATTGCAGAGGTGTTCGTGCAAAACTGCAATAGCTATAAAACAGAATAGTGCACTTAAAGAAGGAATGATTGACTAGTAATTTCCGTCCCAAAACACTACAGTTTAAAAGATTTAAGGTGACTTCAAATGACACTATTGGGGTAACAGTTTCACAATGTTTTTGATATAGAAATTTTTTAACGTTTTGAACTTTTACGATATGGATAGTTAACTTTATCTAGAGATTTTTCGTTGATCTTATGTTAATGAACAATGCAATATAAGAGAAAATATTTATTCGTTACATAAACATTTCCAACTTTAATACCTTGTTTGCATTGAAGGGCAATTAGAAAACTTAATTTGGTATCGAACTGCTCATTTCACATCTCGTGGAGCGCCTGGTATAGTAGTTGATATATTTTATCCGCTATTTCTTTTCTATTATGAAAACTAACAGTTGCCAAAGGTTGTGGTTAGAGGTGAAGATAGGATGGGGTGATGAAGGGGAGACGAGAAGCAACAGCTATTAATTCCAACTGAGGCATCCGTAAGTCTTTTAAATATTAAAGGGTCTTGTGGTGAATGCGGTGAACTAAAACGACTGCTTCCATGGTGCTTGCTATCACCTTGTATTGAATCAGTCTACAACCACCCTTTGATTGCAAACTATACACCATAGGACTAAAGTTTCTTCCAACAGTTGATGTTGGGCTAATGGGGTTAGGTTAGGTTACTCTAGGTCAGAAACATATAGTCTAAACAATACCTATGAAGTGTCAGGGTTCCTGAGATAAGCTAAGTTTAGTTTTGAGAACTAATGACTTACTCCCACTGGTACTAACTCAACATACTAGGCTCATCTAAGCCTTGTAAAGGAACCATCTAAAAATCCCGTAATTAGACTGTTGGTAAACATTTTATGTCTAATAGGTTCAAATGAAACATGGTTTACAAAATTTACAATAAAAATATAATTGAAATTCAATAAAAAATTATATATCGCTCAGTTTATCTATAAATCCTATTGAACACAAAGTATTTATCACTTGAATGGTTACTGAAAAAAATTATAAACTAAAAACACCAGTTACATTGAATACAAAGTAAACGTCAAATAATTTGTTGAAGCTTTCTAACATAACAGGTATATTAGAAGACACTGACAAGGTGTTGAAACTTTTAGAAAGTCTGAGAAAAATAGAAAAGAAAATTTTTATAACATTTTTCAAATTGGTTTTATAGATTGTCTGGTAGAAAAGTATGTGATAAACCTCTTTTTTGTAAGTTTCATTGCAATAGCTTTCGAAATAATGAAGAGATTACTTTTGAGTCCTTCAATCTCTTTTGATTTCTTCAATAAAATTAAAAGTAAATTTTCACAGAAAAACCTCCTGATATGGATAAAAAAAAACCCAATGTCGTACTTAATTAGAACTAGATTTCTATCTCAAACCAGGATTGAACCCTAGCCCCTTGAAATAAGAGGCAAGATCACTACCAATCTTGCTACTAGTCTCTATAAGACGCCGGAACCAAACTGCTAGTTGTACTTCAGGATTCAACTGGTGAGACATCAGTGCCCCCTTGTGGGTCGGGAAGTTGGGGAAAACTCACAGGTATAAGACGGAATCTTAACAGGTAAATCCTGAAGTGCAGCTAGCAGCTAGGTTCCCACTTCTTTTAGAGCCTCGGGTGGCAAGATTAGTAGTGACCTTGCCTTTCATTTGAAGGGGCTAGGGTTTGATCCTGGTGTGAGATAGAAATTTACCTCTTCATACACACACACACACACACACACACACACACACACACACACATATATATATATATATATATATATATATATATATATATATATATATATATATATATATGCAATTTTATTTAGATGGATCGGGTGATGAATCATGATAATTTAATGGTCGGTGTTATTTTCCTTTAGCGGGTCCGATGATCCCCTGGCTCCTACCGTAAAGGGTATGCACTTTCGGGTTCCTCTCCATTGGCATATCTAACTTCTCAAGGTTCATGAGACAAAGTAACGAGAGTTGAAAAATTAAATTTTACATCATTTGTTTTGCTGCTCTTTTAATTCAATTATTTTCATATATTTACTTGTTTTTTACCTTCAGTTCAACTAATCCTCCTTCATTACATTGAAATAAATATAACTTTAATTTTGTTATTTGAAAAAAAAATGTTTGGCCAGTGAATATATAAAGTTATTTCCATTGCTTTTTCCGGTTAACTAAAGACCCTTTTCTTACTCTTAAAACTGTCTTCTTGTGATTAAAAATTTCTCATTTGATTTCATATTTGAAGAGTATTAAAGATTACTCCTTTATCCATCTAAGTTGGTCATTATAGAATCAGGGATTCGAGTTCTTAAATCCCCATGGCTAATACTTCCTGTATATGTCTCTTCAAAGTTGGAAATCGAGTACAGATTTTGCTATGTTGTTTTCTATTTCTACTAATACTATTCGTTTACTCGGAAGGGACGCATCTCTAACCGGCAGGAAATTACTATTGTCTTTCTATGTATTCAGTCATTTGGTGCATGAACGCAGTTCTCTCATGTTCTTGCGTTCTATTTATACTTTATTGTTATGTTTGTGCATATGTTTCTAATTGCTTTTTATCGATCTTTTATTCTTAATTGAATCATTGAATTTCCTTCCAAACAAATGTTATTGCTTCGCTGGATCACCGACTTTTGAATTATTGACGTCAACCTCTTTCCCACAATTCATTCAAGAATATCTTGAATTGCAAGCAATTTTAACATAATCTACGTGTTCCATTTGAATAATTTAAGTTTTTTCCATTTATCCCATCCTATGATTTTGTTTATTTTTCTGTTTTACATCATCCATTTTATAGCTAACTCAAGCCCAATCTTCTTTCAGACCGTAATCCCTACATTAATGGGTTGGTTGCCGGATGCACTCCCCACCCCCTGCATAATTGTGCATCATTAAATAACTCCCATACCACTTTAGCCATTCCTCAACGAGAATTACTGTAAACGTTTTATTCATGGGAATTGTTCTGTTTAGTTTCGTCTTTAGTCGCAATGTAACATTTGCAGTTTTGTACTTTGACCATGATATTTGTACAAATATCATACTGTACAGTAGACTCCCTTGAAATCATCTATTATGAAAGATATTTAGAAAACCTGATAATTTCACTTCTATACAGATTTCTTATCCGTATTTGATATTAAACGTAAGTAAAATTAATAAAAAGACAAATCATTGAGCTAAACGAATAGCTTTGATCTTATCACTCAAAACGCCATCTTAAAAATAAACAACGGTTACACCTATTGATATATTAAAATGAAGCATAGTCTTCTGTTATATGCAGATTAAAATATTTGTTACATGCAGATTAAATTTTATGTATATTATGTTATAGAACTTGTGAGGAAGGTTAACGTGAAAATAAAAACATTGTAACGATTTGTAACTCGAAGATATCATTATATTCTTGAACAAGAGCTTCTGCTATTGTGTGCTACCGGTAAAGGTTAACTCTGCAGATGACTAAATTTTTGACAGAAAGGCTGTTAATTCCAGTGTTTGTTCCAGACCTGTTGATAATGCTTTCTAGCCATATCGCTCTACCTTGTTTGTATCATGCTTGATACTGGTTAGACCGATCACTATTTTGAGAGAAGTTGTCCATGTGACTGAGCATTCGTTTATTGGGGAGTACGCTCCGTTTGTGGGGTTGGTGGTGGTAATTTTAGCATTCCCTTGCATCATATGGATCTTCATTGCGACTGAGTATTGGGGCCTGTTGTTGTTGGTGTGGTTTCTGAGTTGCCTATAAATGTCATTCAGGTTTTGCTAGTTAATGACTTGGTAGATGAAAAAGTTGATGTCCGATCAAAGATGGTTAGAGTCAAATATTGATCAGGAGTTGGAGGTTCACAGTCCTGATTTGTCTACTCTGTTTTCTTTGAGTACTGAAGCTCATCAGAGTTTTACCTGCATATCTGACAATAATATGTAAGTATGTCATAATGTCTCAACTGTTGTTTGTTCTACCGACTTGCCTCATGAAGACTTGTTGGTTTGTGGCACGAGTTCAAATCTCTGCCCAGCCAGAAGCTATTACCATAATTGAATTTCAGTGCATATATATTCCCAAGGTATAATTTGGTATTAAATGCCATTGTGGTTGATATTTACAATAATTAAAATCACGAGTGTTAGTGATATATATTCATCTAAAATAATCACGTGCTACAAACTCACAATTCAGCTATCATGGTGGAGATGGGTTTATTTCGAGTCTAAGAACAGATTCCTGAATATGACAAGAATCTGTACAGTGACTTATAATAAACTTACATCTCTCTTGATAGCTCCGTTTGCAAGAGTCCTCGCAGGCGAGGTTTCAGCTGAGTGGCACGAGTTCGATTCTCTGCTCAGCCAGAAGCTATAATCATAAATCATTTCCAGTGGATATATATTCCCAATGTAGAATTCGGTATTAAATGCCATTGTGGTTGATATTTACACTGATTAAAATCACAGGTGTTAGTGATATACTGTATATATATATATATATATATATATATATATATATATATATATATATACTGTATATATATATATATATATATATATATATGTATATATATATATATATATATATGAATATATATATATATATATATATATATATATATATAATTATATATATATATATATATATATATATACATATATATATATATATATATATATATATATATATATATATATATATATATATATATATATATATATATATATATATGTAATATAAATAGGATGGAGAAAAGACAGCGTAGCATCATACATTTATTTTCCAAATTTTCGAGACTTTGGGTCTCATCATCAGGGCTGTAAAATATACAAAATATACAAATTAAAAAAAGACTCAGTATTAATATTAATATAAATGAAACAACTTAAAAATTAAACATAATCATTTAAAAAATGATTTATATATATATATAAAATAAAAAAGTGAAGAAAGCTCAAGTTATTACCTAACTCTATGGAGCTAAAAAACTGAGTGAGATTGTCTGGTTTGGAAAGGAGGACGTCAACTATGCTATATATAGAACTGTGGAAGAAGTCTAACCTATAGGGGCACAAGCTGTTTGATTGTTAACGATTCCAAATCAGAGAGAGAATAGTCATTGGGCGCTTGGGTGATAATGCAAAAATCCTTATATGAAAATGATGTTTTACATTTATTACAATGTTCTCGTATGTTGGAAAATTCTTTCGTTTTCAAAGTACATCCCGTACGGTGACTGACTCCGAGATGAGAATCGATTCCGACGTTGAGCAATCTTTTGGTGGCTCCCACATATATCCCGATCTTACATTTCGGGCAAGTAAAGCCATATACCACCAAAGACCGCATCAAAGTCGGAAGTTTATCTTTGTGGGAGAACAAAGAACCCAGAATTTTAGGATTTTTTTTTCTATCAACTTAAGGTTCACAGCCGGAAAAGTTTTTTGAATGTCTTTTTGTAATTGCACCTTAAATGTGTTGAAATTAATTAAAGGCATAGAGGCATATATTAATAATTTAGGCACGTTCGGTACAAGTTGACGTGGCTGAAATTTATCATTTAAAAACTTATTGACATATTTCAAGAGTAAGGCTGGAGGATAGGAATTGTTTTTAAAAAACTGAAGTAAAAATTGGATCTCACTATGGAAGTTATGCCAGTTGGAAGATAACGTATAAGCACGGTGTAACAGCGTGGAAATACTATTTAACTTAGATATCATGGAACAACTCCCAGGTGACTTACCAGGTGTACAGAGGATTATTCTGACAGATATGGAAATGCTCATAAGGATATCGAAACAATCATTCATTTAAATTGAAAAATACAATGTTTCCATAAATATGAACATGAGCAGCATACGCATACGACTAAAGTACATAACGATAAATGCGGAAACTTTATCAAAGAAAAAAAATGCTAGGTTTTTCTTTCCTGAAGTTTCAACATTAAGAAACACGGTACAGGTTTTGTGCCTTCACAATTACAAATGAAAAAGTATCTTACTAAATGAACGTATTTCTGAGATACATACTAACAAATTTGGATATATAGACAGTGACTACCACTTGGCCAAGTGGTAGTCACTGTCTTTACAAGTTTGCCGGACAAGGGTTCGATTCCTGGCCGGTCACAAGCTCTTGTCTATGTGTGATTTCGCCTGGGGCTCTGATCCCGCAGTCGATAAGAGAATCCAGACATTGATTTATCAAAAATATATGGCTTATTTGAATATTAAAAACACGCCTTACTGTGCAAAATTTATCATATATATAAATATACAATGGATTTTGAGCGAAGTGAAAAATCTATTTTCGGGTGAGATAGCCATGTCGTCCTGATGGAAGGTTCCTTCAGTAGCTTCCTAGGGTATATTTAACTACAGTGGATATTCCCAGAGAATTAAACTAAAGGTTATCACAGAATTCTAACTTCTGGTGCGAGTACCCTAAAGGTTTCCCTCTAGGATATCGTATATCAGCAGGGGACGCATATATTAACACGCCACATAGCTATCTGCACCCCATATAGAGTTAACGCTTCAATATGGGAAGGTGGCTGAGTAACTGAGTTACTCTCTTTCGTGGCTACTTTTGGTACTCGAGACGTAAACAAACGGGAACCATTGTTAAATGACGTCACGTCCGTCATCATCCTGAGCTCAGCTCCTACCAATCTCCGCGATACAGTAGGTCAGGGAGGGGCCTGAAAGGCTGAACTAGAATAGACGGGAGGGTCCATCAGGACGACATGGCTATCTCACCCAGAAATAGATTGGGCTCAAGCCATGTCGTCCTGATGGAAGTGCACCAGAGAATTAATGTATCGTGGATTTTTTCCCTTAATCCAAGTGCCTAGGGCTTCAAGCAATATTCCTATGGTCTGGAGACCGTAAAGACTATGACAATTTTAGTAATTGTCCTTACCAGAGATTCTACGATGAACTGGCTTCCTGCCCCCCTGGCAGGGAAGTCCTGGTGGACAAGAGGAATATCTCGAATTGATCGGTGAAGAACTATTCACCTGGTGGAGAGATCATGCTGGTCTCGGAGACAGATCAAAGGTTAATATTCGAGTAGGAATATTATCAGGACATAGGTGAGTATATAATATGAATACTTATATTATTCTTGTAATCAGATAGGAAAGGGTAAATGAAACTATAACAATCGTATATTTCTTAATAAGGAATAGGAGCGAAAGGAGACGCACATGGTAAATGAAATAGACATTTTATTTCTAAGATTGCAAGTCATTATAGAAGTAATTACAATAATGATTATAGAATTTATTTACAATAATAATGAATAATGTACATAGAAAATTAAAGACGGTGATCTTGAGTCTGAAAAGGAAATTTTGCTTTTTAGAAACACGTTCCCAGGGGAACGCCAGTCTTTTTATAGTCCAAAAAAACACTACATGCTCGAGAGCATGTGGCGCACGTGTAAAATTTCTATGATATTTCACCTTGATAAAGAACAGTCTATTAGAAACACTACGTGTCCATTAAATCACTATGTATCATGATAGGGTCAACACAGGCACCCGTAGAGTTAGAGTTCCAAATAACTCACTGTTCTATGCAGATTTAAGCAGCAGGTTTCATTACACTACCTGCAGCTACCACGAAATGTTTCACTTCGTGCACCTGTTTTGCGTAGTGCTTGAAGAACACGCGCGACGATTTCCAGCCTGTAAAGCTCTTGAGGCTTTCGAAGTCCATATTCTGAAAAACGTTCAGAGAAGAGGCGACTTTCCTAGGATCGTGACCTGCGGGTGTACTGTCAGGATCCGCTCTGCGAATGAAGTAGGTGATTTTCGCTCTTAGTTGTTTCAGTGAAAGGTCGCTACCCGAGGTTTCTCCTTTGAAGAGTTCTCCTCCACCGAAGTCTGAAGTTCTCCGAAGATAGACTTTAAGACTCTCCACTGGGCATAGAGAGACATCTTCCTTCAGAGGGCAGATTCTCCAGGGGCCCCATCTCTTGGTGGGTAGTTCATTCTTTGTGAGAAACGTTGGGTCGGGGAAGAGGGTAAGATCTTCCGTATCGGTGAATTGGATATGACCCTCTTCTCTTGATAATGCCACTATTTCACTGACTATGGCTTCCGAGGCGAGAGCAAAAAGGAAAATAACTTTGTGAGTCAGGTCTTTCAGAGGGCACGAATCGTTGTCCAGGCTAGAAGCAAAATGGAGCACCTTGTCCAGGGACCAGGAGATAGGTTTTGGTGGAGGTGCTGGGCGTAGTCTAGCGCATGCCTTTGGCAGTTTATTGAAGATGTCACTGGACAGATCAGTCTGGAAGGCATATAGGAGTGGCCTAGTCAAGGCTGATTTACAAGTGGAAATTGTGTTGGCCGCTAAGCCTTGTCCATGAAGGTGAATGAAGAAGGACATGCAAAAATCAATGGTGATCTCCGTAGGATTTTTCGCCTTGACGAAGGAAACCCACTTTTTCCAGGAAGATTCGTACTGCCTTCTGGTAGACTCTGTTTTTTACTCCTCGAGGAAGTCTAAGCTTTTCTTCGAGATCCCAAACCTTTTCTTTACGGCTAAGGAGAGAAAATTATGAGATGAAGGTCCTTGACTTTCAGTGATGAAGCGAAGACAGTCGACTTCTGTACTTGTTGAGAGAGGACTGGGCCCGGTAGGGGAATCAGCGGGGGCTGCAGCTCCAGGACCAGGGGATGCCAATTGCTCCGGGGCCACTTGGGAGCCACTAGGGCCGCTGTCCCTTTGAAGGTTCTTAGTTTGGAGAGGACTTTCAGCAGAAGGTTGGGTGGAGGGAACAGGTAGATCTTGGACCATCTGTTCCAATCCAGGGACATGGCATCCACCGCTTCTGCCTTGGGGCCCTCGTACGGGGCCACATATCGAGGAAGTTGATTGTTGTCGCTCGTCGCGAAGAGATCGATCTGAAGTTCCAGGACTTGGCGAGAGATGAAGGAGAATGATCTTGCGTCTAGAAACAATTCCGACTCTATTGGGCTTGTCCTTGATAGAGCGTCCGCTGTCACGTTGTGGAATCCTTGTAGGTGAACTGCAGACAGGTGCCATTTCTTCCTGTCTGCCAAACGGAAGATAGGTAGAAGCACCTGATTTATCTGGGGCGAGGCCGAAGATTGAGACATAACGGCAATGTAAGCAGATAAGTAAAGCACTTGGGAAAAATCCGACTAAGCGTAAGAGCTACAGGCGAAAGGATGAAGACGGACGTGACGTCATTTAACAATGGCGCCCGTTTGTTTACGTCTCGAGTACCAAAAGTAGCCACGAATGAGAGTAACTTTGGAACGGCTCCT
>NC_090725.1:154117897-154127897 GCF_036898095.1 Palaemon carinicauda | reverse complement strand
TGTCTGATTATACAGAGAAGGACCTTCTAGGAGAAGGTCAGGAGGAGGAGCTGACTCAGGCTCCAGAAATAGAAGAGGAAGAAATTGACAAGGTGTCAGTTACATCGGTTCCGGCCCCGGAATCTGTTCCCTCTACATTGTCTGCTATCCCAGATGATCTGGGAAGGACTCTTTCTTCTATTGTTGAGATGATTCAACAAATACAAAAGAAGAATGATGAAAAGGAAGCTGCAATGAAACTGGAGATACGTAGACTCGCAGCATCACGTGGGCCCCAGAAGCGACTCAACGTGAAGGATCTTCCTTTGTGCTCTGATATCAAACCTTGGAGGTATGCCAAACACATGCCAATAACAACCGGGAAGATTGTTATATCGGAGTAGTTGGGCTCAATTCCCCTGGAAGATGTGGAATTTTGGCCCAACAAAGACTCTTACCCGGACTGCTATGTCCGTCTTAGGAAGGAGCCAGCCTCAAAGGAGGAGACGGGACTGAAGGAGGTCATAGTCCTTGACCTTAGTAAAGCACAGGCGTTACTAGCGAGCTCGATGAAAGAGAGGGGCTTCACGAACTCAAAGGTGCCAGCCTTGAGTAAGAAGCTACCCTCCTTTGTGGCCTCTCCAACCAGAGCCTTTCCCTTCATGGAAAAGGGATATAAGGCAGCCTTGAAGGCGGCGGAGGCTGGGAAACCATACCCCTCCTTGGAGGAATGCAAGCCGTTATCCCTGACCTTACCCTTGGAACAAAAAGACTGGAAGGACGTCCACCTTACCTTCTCAGTCGGGAAGCTGGAAGCTGATATTGCCGAACGTCAGTTTGGTGAGAAACTTCCAAAGCTGTCGGAGTTTCTCTTGCGCAGAGAGGAAGAGACGAAAGAAAGACTTGCGGCATCGATGTCGTTGCAAACGGCATTGGAAACGATGGCAAGTGACCCCAAGAACCAGGAAATGTTCATGGTAGTGGCCAAAACCCATCTGGCCAAAGTTACGAAGGATCTCTATAGCTTTATTAAAGCTAGGAGAGCCTGTAGAGAGGTCGTGTTTGCCTCGGCTGCGGTGAGGCACGAACCGAGGAAGCTGATCTCCTCTTGCATCTGGGGTAAGGACCTCTTTCCCAACGAAGTGGTTAAAGAGGTAGTAGACAAGGCCGCCACAGAGAATAGGAAATTTCTCAAAAAGTGGGGCTTAAATCTTAAGAGAAAGTCTTCTACGGATGAGGGTCCCCAACCCAAGAAGAAGACAAAAAGGCCTAGGCTATCCTCTCGGGCGGCTAAGCCCTACCGACAGCAACAACAACAACTTCCTGCGACCGCGGTGCCTCAGATAGTGGCACAACCTCCAACCACGTACCAGTTGGTACCTCAACAAGTGGCGACACAGTCGCCGGTTTTTAACCCAGATTTTGAAAGGCAGACTTCTTCCTTTCGCTCAAAAGCTAGAGAAACAGCCAGAGGTTCTTCTAGATGCCCTTGAAGGGGAAGGGAATTCAGGGGAGGATGCGGTCAAGGAGGTAAGGCCTCAGGTCCACAACAGCAGAAGTGAGATGCTTCCAGTAGGAGGAAGACTACATCTATTTAGGGATCGTTGGACCTTCGATCCCTGGGCCCACAGCCTAATAAAGAATGGACTAGGTTGGAGCTGGAGCAGTCCTCCACCTCAATTTCCTTAGTTCTTCCAACACTCTACCCCCGTTCTGGAAGAATATGTCCGAGAACTCTTAGAGAAAAGAGTAATCCGAAAAGTTAAGTCCATCAAGTTCCAAAGAAGGCTGTTTTGTGTTCCAAAGAAGGACTCAGAAAAACTCAGAGTCATTCTGGACTTGTCGCCACTCAACAAGTTCTTAGTGAACTACAAGTTCTGGATGCTCACACTTCAACACATAAGGACCCTACTGCCCAAAAGGGCATATACCGTCTCTATAGACTTGTCTGACACTTATTGGCACGTTCCAATTAATCGTCACATCTCCTCCTACCTAGGCTTCAAGTTACACAGAAGACTTTACGCCTTCAGAGCCATGCCATTCTGGCTAAACATAGCCCAAAGGATTTTCACGAAGCTTGCGAACGCAGCCGTCCATCAATTATGCCTAAAGGGGATCCAAGTAGTGGCCTACTTGGACGACTGGCTGGTATGGGCAGCATCCAGGACAGAATGCATGCAAGCCTCCAAGATAGTAATCCAGTTCCTGGAACATCTGGGATTCAAGATCAACATCAAAGTCTCGACTATCTCCAGCTCAAAATTTTCAGTGGTTTGGAATCCACTGGAATTTGAAGTCACATCTACTTTCCATTCCTGGGAAGAAGAGGAAAGAAATAGCAGAATCTGTCAAGAGACTATTGAAATCCAAACGGATATCAAGACGCGAACAGGAGAGAGTGCTGGGCTCTCTACAGTTTGCTTCGATAACAGATCCAGTGCTAAGAGCACAGCTAAAGGATGTAACAGGAGTCTGGAAAAAATACTCATCAAACTCGCGAAAAGATCTAATGAGACCACTACCGACTCAACTGCGAATGCTTCTCAAGCCGTGGTCCAAAGCCAAGCAATTGAAGAGATCAATACTTCTTCAACATCCTCCCCCGTCAGTTACTATCCACACAGACGCTTCAAAGGAAGGCTAGGGAGGCCACTCTCACCAGAAGAGAGTCCAAGGAGCTTGGTCCAATCTTTTCAAGTCATTTTACATCAACTTTCTAGAAGCCATGGCAGTACTTCTGACACCAAAGAAAGTATCTCCCAGCCACTCGACCCACATAAGATTCGTTCTAGATAGTGAGGTGATAGTGAGATGCCTGAATCAACAAGGGTCGAGGTCGCCTCAAATCAACCAAGTGATGTTGGCCATATTCCGTTTGGTGGAAAGGAAGAAATGGCACCTGTCAGCAGTTCACATTCAAGGGTTCCTCAAGGTGACAGCGGATGCTCTATCCAGGTTTACACCAATAGAGTCAGAATGGTCCTTAGACGCAGGATCGTTCTCCTTCATCTTGAGTCAAGTCCCGGAACTGCAGATAGACCTCTTTGCAACGAAAGACAACAAGAAAATATATCGTTATGTGTCCCCATACGAGGATCCGCTAGCGGAGGCAGTGGACGCTATGTCCCTAGACTGGAACAGATGGTCCCTCCGCACAACCTCCTTTTGAAGGTCCTCGACAAACTCAGATCCTTCAAAGGGAAAGCGGTAATAGTGGCCCACAAGTGGCCAAACAGCGTGTGGTTCCCTCTGGCATTGGAACTATGACTGAAGTTTGTACTGCTACCAGATCCAACCCTGTCTCAGCGAGTACAGAAGTCGACTGTCTTCGCTTCATCACAGAAAACCCGGAACCTGCATCAAATGATTTTCTCTCCTTAGCGATGAGAAAAAGATTCGGGGTATCAAAAGACACTATAGATTTTTTGGAGGAAACCAGAAGACAATATGAGGCATCATGGAAGAAGCGGGTGTCCCTTGTCAAGGCGAAGAAACCAAAAAGAAATCTCGACAGATTTCTGTTTATCATTCTTCATCCACCTTCATGAGCAGGGTTTAGCAGCCAACACGATATCA
Organism: Palaemon carinicauda; assembly: GCF_036898095.1. Taxonomy (NCBI): domain Eukaryota; kingdom Metazoa; phylum Arthropoda; class Malacostraca; order Decapoda; family Palaemonidae; genus Palaemon; species Palaemon carinicauda. The sequence continues at coordinate 154,124,339 of NC_090725.1, read as the reverse complement.
ATGTGCAAGTCTGCCTTGACTAGACCGGTACTATATGCCTTTCAGGTTGACCTTTCTAACGACGTTCTTAATGAATTCCGAAGCCCCGTGCTAAGCTTAGTCCTTCAGCGCCTCCAAGACCCATTTCGTTGTCACTAGATAAGATTCTTCACTTTGCCTAAATAATGAACAATGAGGAGTGCGCTTAGAAGGATTTGACTCAAAAAGTCATATTTCTGTTTGCACTCGCTTTTGGGGCCAGAGTTAGTGAAATAGTGGTTTTCTCTAGAGACGAAGGCCACGTCCAGTTCTTGGAGGGAGAACTGAATATATTTCCAGACCCAACGTTTCTTACCAAGAACGAGCTACCCACCAACAGGTGGGGTCCCTAAAGAATCTGCCCTCTGAAGGAAGATGCATCTCTATGTCCAGTGGAGTGCCTAAAGGTCTATCTTCATAGAACTTCAGACTTTAAGGGAGGACAGCTGTTCAGAGGAGAAACCTTGGGTTCAAATTAATCTCTGAAACAACTAAGGGTGAAACTCACCTATGTTATTCCCAGAGCGGATCCAGACAGTACACCCGCAAGTCATGATCCGAGGAAAGTTGCCTCTTCCATAAAATTTCCTTAGTTATATAGACTTTGAACATCTTCGTTCGTACACCGGTTGGTAGTCATCCAAGGTGTTCTTTATGCACTATGCGAAGCAAGTGGAGCAACTCAAGAGGTCTGTGGTAGCAGCAGGTAGAATTCTTAAACCTGCTGTTTAAATCTGCGAGGAACAGTGAAATTATTTTGGGACGATTAATTAAGAGGGTGGGTGTGTAGTCACAGACTGTTACTAAACACTGATTGATAGGCCACTAACGTGTCCTTACGAACTGTTCCATTGACTTTGGTGAACTAAAAGCATAATACGGACACTTGTGCCAAGCGTTTATTACGCTAGTGTAAATAAACAGTAATACAGACTGTATCAATATTATTAATGATTCGATTAAATTGGCAAATCTGTTTCCTTTTAGACGAAACAATATTTTCTCTTTACTGTTTTCTTTATGCTTTAATGGATATCATCCACATTTTATAAATTTTATAAATGTTGACTGATATATGTTTATTAAATTTTTAATAAACTAGCCGACACTCGTTTTATTAGAAATGTACTGAGCATTAAGTTTAAAATATGGATAATTTTAACTTGGAATGTCTTAAGATTGTTCCTTTCTTCAAGCAAAAATCCACTCGCTTTAACCCTTCCTTAGGAAAGATTAACGTTGTACCCTTAGGGGATGGTGGTAGAGATGCAAAATTTGTTCCTATACGGATACAACTGTTATCCGATAGTTTAATAAGAGTAGACACACTGGGGGAGATGGCAGGAATTCATACTGACATTGGTGACTCTTATACAAACTTTGCTTTATAATGAATAGGGTGAGACCACTATACAAGCTTGTCATTTTGTCATCCATAGTTAATATGTACTCCTCGAGACTTTTTCCAGAGTCTAGTACGACTCTTCCCTGTAGGGGGCAGGAAGCACTAACATAGTTCATGCTTAGATGAAATGATGTATGACGGTAACATCATAGGTCTCTAGGTCTAGACGGACCAGGAAAATACTTTCTTGAGGGTACGGTGTGGAGGATTAACTTTTTTATTTTAATTATTTTTTTTGTTTGCCAAATTCTGAGAGAGAGAGAGAGAGAGAGAGAGAGAGAGAGAGAGAGAGAGAGAGAGAGAGAGAGAGAGAGAGAGAGATGGGTAGTTAGTTTATCGATTGTTTGTTGTGAGAAAGACTGTTGGTACAATGAGATTGTTTGTTTATGTTTTTAGTTCGGTTACGACAGTGGTGAATGTCTTGGGTGAATGCTTATTTTGATTTGACTGCAGCTTAAGGCAGTTGCGTGTGTGAACGCTGGATTATTATTTTTCGACCAGCGTGGAAGTGATTATTTATATTCTGAGCCGTGATTCCTCCTTTGGAGAGTTATTCTTTGAAACTGGATTCATTGTTGCTGACCAGGCCTGTAATAAAGGATTGTATTCGGACTGTGCTATTCGATTGCTTAACCATTGATGACCTGGCTAGTTTAAGGAACTTGATTGTGTTTAGAATGCTCTAGTGGATTGACCAACTGTTGACGACCTGGCCTGTTTATTACTTTTAAGATTTCGTATGATGATGATGATGATGATGATGATGACACCCATGACCCCGAGGAGTTAAGGCCATTATGGCAATTTAAGAGAGTCTTCTGGTTTCATATAGTGGTGTTGGGCCAATAAAGACAGTTGGCTAAGTGATTGATTATTTAAGTGTTTTTTTTGTGACTGTTATCTTGCGGAAGTGTTAGCGAATACTCGCAATGTATATATATATATATATATATATATATATATATATATATATATATATATATATATGTTTTGTGGTTCGAGGTTAGGGTTGTGGTTAATTTAAGTGTAAGTTTTGTTAGGTGTTGTTTTTTTTGGTTGTTTTATTTGAATGGTATTAAGTTTTTTTATATAGTGTTCAAGTTTACAATTAGTTTTAAGTGATTATTTTGATTGTGGATGGTTTGTGATTAGTCTTTTAGTTTTAATAAATATAGTTTTAAGGTTATGGTTTGTTATTATGTCCTTTTTGTCTAAGAGTCCAGTTTATGATAACGTAAGGGGAAAGTTTGTGTTGTGGGACAATTGTCAGTAAGAGTGATTCAAGGGTGTGGGGGTTGTTTTGCAACATCCCGCCACATTATTTTGGCGCCCGAACAGGGACTGCTGAGGTGGGATAGGAAGCTGGACTGTTGGACGAAGGACGGAATTAGGATTAAGGTTGATGAAAAATGGAAGAGCAATTAAAGTTATTAAGGGAGGAATTGCGGTTGATTAAGGAGCGTGAGGAGAAGTTGTCTGTAGAGAAAGAGTAATTGTTGCGTGAGAATGCGAGGTTGAGTTGTGAGAATGAGGAGATGCGAAAGGAACTGAAAGCACTAAAGGGAACTGTAGAGAGAGTGGAAGAGGGTGTTGAGATAAGAATGCGTGAGAATGAGGAACGAATGGAAGCTATGATGGGGCAGGTAATGGGAATGATGAAAACTTTCATGGGTGAAGGCGCAGTCGGAGGAGTGGCCTCTGCTACGGGTAAAGGGTTGCTGGTGGAAGAGAAGGTTAAGGTAAGGGATAATGAGAAAGGAAGTGATAGTGATAGTAATAGTGAGATTGAAGATAAGGGAATTAAGCAAAGTAAGGATGAACAGAAATGTGATAGGAAGAATGAGAAGAAAGGTAAAAGTAATATGAAGAGGGAAAAGAAGAAAGGTCAGGATGAGAGTGAAGATGATCATGAATGGGTGAAAGTGGTAAGTAAGAAAAAGGGTAAGAAGGGAATGGTTAAGGATAGGAATTTAAGTGTTGAAGTGGATTCATTATATTCAAATGAGGAAGAAGGTAACAAGGGAGTAGGCAGTGATGATAGCAGTGAGAATGAACGTGATGTGTGTAAGACTGTGTTTATGAGAGAGGTACCTCGGTGTGAAAGGTTCAATGAGCATAGTAGTAGGGATGTATATGAATTTTTCAAGGAGTATGAGAGGTATTGTCAGGATAAGTATGGTGATAGTAAGAGAGTTTGGGCTAGGGAGTTAGGAGAATATTTGACTGGGTATTTGTTGACGATGTATGGTGTGATAATGAGTGTAGGTGACGTTGATTATGAAAGTGTGAAAAAGAGAATAATTGAGCAGGTAAAACGTTTAAAAGGGAGTGTTAGGTATAAGCGTAAGAATGATTTTGATGAGGCAAGATTGAATGCAGGAGAAGCTATATCAATGTATGTATGTAGGTTGGAAACGTTAGCTAGGAAGAAGTATGGGGATGAAGGCATAAATGAGAACAAGGAGTTAATGAGGAAGTTTTTGGCGACCATACCTGAGAATGTGTGTGAATTTATCAATTTGAAACGGAAGGAGAAAATGAGGTGGACGCAAGAGAGATTGACATGGGATGATATACTAGAAATAGTTGAGGATTATGAGTTAGATACGTGCATGAAAGAAAGTAAATCTGTGAGTGTAAGAACTGGAATGGAGGAAAGTGTGCCAGAATTTGTTAGTTTTAGAGATGCTGTTATGAGAGGACCGATGAGGGTAGCTGATAGTGTAGTAGATAGGAGTGTTAGGGTGAGTAATGTGGGAATACCTGTAAGGACAAATGAAGGGTTTAGTCAAGGGAATCAGGTTTGGAGGGATAGGAGTGCTAGTGTGCAGCGAGATAGGTCAGGTAGTTGTGTCCGTGAAGAGAAGCGTTATAGGTGTGGGAAAGTAGGGCATAAAAAGAATGAGTGTAGATGGGCCTTAGGAGCATGTTTTGGGTGTGGAGAGACAGGGCATCGTATTAGTGAGTGTAAGAAAGAGAAAGGGGTAAAATGTTATCGGTGTGGTATGACTGGGCACATAGCGAGTGGATGTCGTAGTAATCGTATGAATGTGATTTGTGGTAATTGTGGTAAGGATGGTCATTATGCTAGAATGTGCAAGGAGCCGCGGGGTAAGTGTACTGAATGTGGTGCAGATTGGCATGTAGCTAGGGTATGTAGGAAGAAGGGAGTAAATCAGCCAGGATGTTCGGGAAACTAGAGTGTAAGAGGGTTCAGCTGGGTGAGTCCTCGAGTGTGTGCGGAGTGAATGTGATGCATGTTCGTGAAGGTTTACTGCATGAAGACGTGATGGGTGAAAGAGCTTATGACTGCATGAGTGCAAAAGTAAATTTTAATGGAATAGAGCTAGTTGGTCTGATTGATACTGGTTGTGGTGTCAATTTAATGTTTAGGAATGGGTACGATAAGGTAAGGGATGTTTGTGAATTTAAGGAGTGTAAAGGTGAAGTGAAAGGTATTGGTAATTTAAGTATGTCTCTGCAAGGAAAGTAACGTGAAAATTTTATGATGGGGGGGCTGATGATGGAAGATAATGATTTTTATGTGGTTGAGGGAGTAAATGACAAATATGATGTGTTATTAGGTTAGAACTTCTTGAAAAAATGTGGTATGATTGTACATCCTAGTGTAAATATGATAGAGATGAAAGTTAAGGGTAAATTTTGTGGGGAATTTTATTTGAATGAAGATGGTAGTGTATGTACGAAGGTTGAAGGTCCATATGAGGTGTTAGAAGTTGGTTCGAGTGGATTAAGTTATGTTTTGGGTAAGTTGTGTGTGGATGGTAGTGTGGAAAGAGTTAGGGCACACCACAACCAGTTGTGTAAATGGAAGGAGGTACCTGAGTATATCCAAGAGAATGGGATGAGTAAATGGTTGAAAAGGAACAAGTGTGAACCTAGTATGTATGAGGAATTAGGTCTGGAAGGTAAACAGTTGGTGTTAGTAGAATATATGAAAAGGAAGAATACGAGAGCTTTAAGTAAGGATGAAAGAAGGGGAAATTTGATAAGTAAAAGTGAGAATAGAAATAAGTATGACAAGGGTGTAAATGTGCAAGTGTGTATGGAAGATAAATGTGTTAATACAGATGAATCATGGCTGAGTATGAATGATACCTATAGTGTGTGTGGCTTCTCCTTAGATGATGTAAAAGAAAGGATGACGAATGCGAGAATGAGAGATAGGAAAATGATAAGTAGCATGAATGAATCTTTTGCTAAAGTTGAGAATGTTTTTGATGAAATGGATGAACTGTTTACAGAAATGAGTGTAATTTTAGGGTCAGATGAGAACGAGGTAGATATGATTGTACATGATATATTAGATGATAGGGGTTTAGATAGGAATAGTGTTAATGTAGCGAATGATTGTGATAAGGAAGAAACGAATGCGAGAGTGTAAGGAGGCCCACTTACTCGGAGTAGAGGTCCCGTTCCCGACTGCTATTGGGTAATGAAAAAAAATGTAATTGTTGTGTGAGAAGGATTTGGCAAAGTAAGGGGGAAGGAATGTGGAGGATTTATTTTTTTATTTTAATTATTTTTTTTGTTTGCCAAATCCCGCGAGAGAGAGAGAGAGAGAGAGAGAGAGAGAGAGAGAGAGAGAGAGAGAGAGAGAGAGATGGGTAGTTAGTTTATCGATTGTTTGTTGTGAGAAAGACTGTTGGTACAAATGAGATTGTTTGTTTATGTTTTTAGTTAGGTTACGACAGTGGTGAATGTCTTGGGTGAATGCTTATTTTGATTTGACTGCAGCTTAAGGCAGTTGCGTGTGTGAACGCTGGATTATTATTTTTCGACCAGCGTGGAAGTGATTATTTATATTCTGAGCCGTGATTCCTCCTTTGGAGAGTTATTTTTTGAAACTGGTTTCATTGTTGCTGACCAGCCTGTAATAAAGGATTGTATTCAGACTATGCTATTCGATTGCTTAACCATTGATGACCTGGCTTGTTTAAGGAACTTGATTGTGTTTAGAATGCTCTAGTGGATTGACCAACTGTTGACGACCTGGCC
>NC_090725.1:154107897-154112897 GCF_036898095.1 Palaemon carinicauda | reverse complement strand
ATGTATTAAGATATATGGCTTATTTGAAATATATATATATATATATATATATATATATATATATATATATATATATATATATATAAACATACATGTATGTGTGTGTATATATATATATATATATATATATATATATATATATATATATATATATATATATATATATATATATATATATATTACGACGCCGGATAAGATTTAACAATAACCAATTCCTTACGTTTTACGATTTTAAAAGACATAATTCTCCAAGAAGTTGGAAAACAACATATCTTATTCTTGCTTATAAGTCAAAGAGGCTTACGTTACTTTAACATCTCCATAACTTGTTTTTCCTTTTATTTCAACATCAGACTTATACACGGCGATTGCCCATTAGCGTCTTGATAAATCTTGACGCTTAACCCAAATATTCACACAGATTTATAATGTTGCTATTGTTCGTGAACTTCTCTTATAGTTCATTTTTATTTCTTTTCCTCGCGGGCTATTTTAATAATAATAATAATAATAATAATAATAATAATAATAATAATAATAATAATAATAATAATAATAATCACGGTCACTTCATTCATTTTATGTTAATTAACTGAAAATTGTCGGGCTTTAAATTTAAAGTACATTCATGTTCCCCATTAAATCATTTTACGTCACTTTGTTAAATATTTTGATACCGTGTCCGGTTGTAACAATTAGACCAAAATATTAGCAAAACAAATCAATTGTGGAACACTTGAATTGGGTCGAGGTAAATGCAAGGTGTTTTAAATTGCGCACGTGACAAATTACTAATTACACATTAACATTTATTTGCCTAATATCTGTAATGTACAGTAACTAATATGTGTACCCCCCTCCCTCCTGCTTGACTTGGCTAAAATTAACATGATAATGTTCAGGTAATAAGTCAGATTTGAAACTTGAGACAAAGTGATCTTATAATGATTGAAGATGATGACTATTAGGGAACTGGTATGCCCATTTATGTCAATTTACCGCCGCTTCCAACATTCTGAACGATTTTTTCTAAAGGAAATTGGGCACGCCAAAATTAAGGAATGGTTACGAATTTAAAATGTTTACCAAATTAGATTTAGTTTGGAGCTATTATCACATGCCTCTTGCAGAAGACAGTGGGCATATTATAGCTCTTTTAATCACACATTGTCAATATCAGTTTAAATAAAAGATATATGTTGGTCCTTTTTGATGCGCCTGCTACCTTCCAGTATGCAATGAACGTAGTTTTGACTAGGTATGATTAAAAGAAGGTGACTGTCTTTAGAGATGACATTTTGATCAAGCGTGAGACTGTTGAGGAACATGAAATTGCTTGAGGCAGCCTTAAAACGTTGAATAGAAGCTGCTTCAATGAAAAGCTTGAGAGTTGTATATGGCTGGTCAGGAAGGTGGGATTTCTTGGTCACATGGTCGGTGAATCGGGTGTTCAGTTTGTGGAAGAGGTAAAAGAATCTCCATCTCCCTAGATCGTGCACGAGTTGAGAGGTTTTCTTAGTTTGATGGAGTTTGGTCGCAATAGGGAAGCCTATGAATAAATGGTCAGGGAAGCGGAAAAGTTTGAAAACGAAAGGGATGAACATATGATGGAAGTATTTGAAACCTAAAAGAAGAGGACAGAAAGACTATAATGAAAATGTGAAGATGATTGAGTTGTACGCATAAGAGTGTTTTTAGTACGGGTTATTGTTTGGTTCAAATTTGAAGGGTAATTAGAGAAGAGCAGCCAAGAGTTATAGCAAATATTTTGTAAAGCATTCGATTTAATATTTGGTGATTGATAGGGAGTTGCCTGCAATACAATTTTGTGTGAAAGCATTGAAAGCATTTTTGTATGGAAAATATATCGTGCTGACGGACCATCAGCCCCTAGTCACTAGTGTATGTATATGATTAAGTAATAATGTGTGTTTGCAGGGTTTGCGAGGACGACAGAGGATTTAAAAGAATTTTATTTAAACTTAGAATATTTGCCTAAAAGTAAAAATGAGATAGCAGATACGATGTACAGAATGCATAGTAAAATGGAAGATAAGAAGAATGATTGCAATTGAGGAAGGTTGCCTGATGGTGGAAGGTATAGTATTTAAAGGGTTTAAGCGGATTATGCCATCTGAAACAGAAGGGTTTGAATATCAAAATACCTAGCAGTATAAATGAGTGAAGAACAAAGGTTATGAATAAAGTAATGAAGGAAATGGTAAGCAAGGTGGGAGTAGTGTGCCTGAAGGTAAATTATTTACAAAGATATTAATAGAAATATGTTGCTGTTGTTATTGAGCATTTGTATTTTGTATGGAACCCACTGATGAATTATAGAGCACATAAGGAAAATGTAAAGGAACATATTTTGAGAATCCAATGTAGTGAGGGATATTGGAAATTGTTATGTGAACATGAAAACTTTATGGGTGACTTGAATCTCAGACATGGGTGTATGGAGGAGAGCAAATATGGAAGTGAAAGTCATTTTTGCGAGGTAAAGGACCGAGTCTACAGGAGTGCAAATATCTGCATGCATAATATGCAATTAAAAAATATTATGTATGTGAATATAAATGAAAATAAAGTTAAGAGGTATAATTGGGAAGTGAAAAGAAAATGTACGATTGTGAGAATCCATGGAATAGGTCAAGGAAGTTTGCTAATTTGGGAAGAAGAGCAGTTGAAAGTTAAACGAGCCAATATGGAAGTTGAACACGATTTTGTTGTAATAGGTGAATATGAAGAACCAAGTTATATCTTGGTCGGATTTAATTTTTCTGAGACTGAATATGATGTGTCAGTTGATATCGGTAATAGTTTGCTTATGCAGAATGACTGTAGAGTGATGATGATTGAGGATAATAACGTGTTGATGGCGAATTTTGTTAAAACAATTGATATTTCGAAAAACGAAAATCATTTGGAAGAAGTGGAAGACAAATGCTTGGAAATTACTAGATTACGTGGAAATATTTTTATGGTATTCGTTTAAAGGAATCGCTGTAGGTTTGAAGGTATATAACTGTTTTGCTAAACGAGTTATTGTGTCTAAAATATATATTTTTTCTACGTAAGGGAATGGATGAAGATGTGTGTATATATATATATATATATATATATATATATATATATATATATATATATATATATATATATATATATATATATATATATATATGTGTGTGTGTGTGTGTGTGTGTTCCTGTATTTCCAATGGATATGACCTTACGTATGTGTATGTTAGTCAACAATGGCAGATGTGGTCATATTGGTGAGAATAAACTGTGAGAGTGCATGCAAAAGAGATTGCTTGTGCCTCGGCTGAGTCAGATTTGCACTTTGAGGAATACCAGAAGGGGAAATATCAGCTTGTGCATGTGAGTCGGCCTGTCTTGGAGTTTCCTATTAAAGAGCCATTTGAGATGTTTGTTATTGATTGTGTTTTCTTGGCTGTGACAGCAATAAGAAATTTAATGAGGGAAATATTGCTATGTAAGACCGTATGAGTAAATTTTCGTATGTCGGGTCTATAAACTGTACCAACCGTATGTCACATGATCGTACATAGTAACGACATTTCATTTTTTTTATATATTATGCTTGTATCTTCGCTCTCCCCTCGCACTGATAGGGACCTGAAATAACATGTCTGTTTTTCTCACCGTTAACTGTTAACCGGTGCGGTTGTCGGTTGAACATGAAATTGCCTGTTATGTTTTTTATGCCCTTTTTGCCTGGAGTTTATGTATATATAAGCGGATGTTCTGTAATAAAGTTACTCAGTTGCTTTCATCCTGCCTTCTTAGTCACAGCCTCTCTCGGCCCGTCACCAAAACCTGGATAGGTTTCGTTATTTCACTAAACGATTCAGGTGGGGTTGCGTCAAGGTGGACTCTGGCTCAAAAATGTCAGAAATATATATGTATTTTTTTTTTCATGTAGCTTAAAATGTTTTGTCTAAATAAACTTGCATGAATTATAGAAACTTACCATATATACATATGATCAGCGACCAAACGCCCTCTTCACCCAAGCAATGGCTGCTGATGACTCAGCAGATAGACCTATAGGCTATCCCCAAAGGTCCCATGCTTAGCTCACAAGGATAGTGAGGTTGCAGCGACCAAAGAAACTAACGAGTCTGAGTAGGACTCGAACCCCAGTCTGGCGTTCACCAGTCAAAGACGTTACCACCTCGGCCATCACGTAACCTAAGTTTTTGGGCATTCATTTAAAATTTGTATGGTGGCTTTCTTGTTGTCTAAATAAAATTTTAAAACCGTAGAATAAAAATTATGACCGAAACCAAAAATACGGAAATAAAATTAATTTATTTTACGTTAAAAAGTTTCATATGTATATTGTAGAGATTAAAATTAGTATATTTATACAAACAATATTAATAAAAGCTCATTATTGGTGAGCACCGAAAAAAAAGTAAAACTAAAAACTAACAAATAGATTCCCTGAAAATTTTTAAAAAATTCCACAAAAGACATCTCAGGAGCATTTACTACGACACACGTAGTCAGGAGCCGCATAATCTATCATTCTTTCCAACACCAATAAATGTTATAAGTATCAATATAATAAGTATGTAGACGGTTCATTAGTGACGAGCCCCTAAACGCAGAAAAAAAAAAAAATAATAAATAAATAAATAAAGAAAAAAAAATAAAAACACGTGGACAGTAGCCGTCTTGTCTACATATTCTCTTTATATTCTCTATAATCTCTATATAAACTTTCAAAAATTAATAATTGATGATAGTATAAGAGCGAAGGTAGTTTATCATTGACGAACACCGAAAACAGCAAATAATAATAATCTGAAAAAAAAAAAATCACTAAATTTCAGTAAAATTTGCCAATGCCCACGTGTTCCTCATTATCATCTGTACACTTTCCACACTCAAAAACTCTATTAGAATAAATATTATTACGTGAACAGTTCATTACTGATGAGTAGAGATAGGCATTAGAAAAAATAAAAA
>NC_090725.1:154090397-154092897 GCF_036898095.1 Palaemon carinicauda | reverse complement strand
AAGGAATAGATTAAAATACAGAGAGACGTGAGAGTTAGCGAGCATAGGCAGGCTTTGTTGTACGAAATGCGCCGAGTGTTATGAATTAAAAGCCTAAACATCCCGTTTGTTATTCTAGCACCTATGTATTGTTCATAAGTGACACAGATGGAAGCCATGCAGGAGCCAGGAAACAAAGAAGCTGTCATGTGATTGAGGATAGCTCGACACGCCCGGATTATCGTATTTATTCCCAACACGCACAGAAGAACGCAAACGCAAAATGAAGCCTACACAACAAAGCGACAAAAAAGCATGATGGCTATATCACTCCTGCCCCGTGGTCTCCAGATCCCATCCAGTATAACTTAACCATCCTTCCAGCAGCAACCAAAGCTCTCTGCACACCAGAGCAACTCACAGAAGCAGCTAAAAATGCAATCAGCTCCCAACATTTACTATACTGATGGATCATATTACCGCGATATTCCTGCAGCAGCAACTAGTTGCTTCTCCATCAGGCTACAGAGAAAATTGGAGGCCTTCAAACCACGCCTCCATGCTACAAACCGAGCTAGTGGCCATCGCCAAAGCCCTAGAACACTCAGTCGGTCTACATGAAGGAAACACAACAATCTATACAGATTCGAGAGGAGTCATTCTGGCTCTCAGCAACAAAGAACCCACTGAAAATGTTTACCTAATTACAGCAATAGATTGCCTAGCCTTAGCTCACCAAGGCAACAACAGGCAAATAAACCCTTAATCGGATCCCAAGTCACACTGGAATCACTGGCAATGACGAGGCCGATCCCCTAGCCAAATCTGCCCTAATGGGCAAGACAATCCGCATCATACTTCAACCTTCACTGAAAACCATCAAGAATTGAATGGCAGCCTTTTGCAACATGCAAAAGACTACCGAAGTAAGGCGGGCCTTGATGGATCTAGATCAGCAAAATGGTACATCAAAGCAACAAATCTAATACCATATCCATTTGCAAGAGAAATACCCCGTCAAGTTGCAGTTATTATTTGCAGACTGCGACTGGGATATCTGTGCAACTAGCAAATCATCATGGACATTGACGAGGACCCAGCAGCACAACAGAGACACGAACAGACCGTGCAGCAAGTGTCAGCAAGTAAATGACGGACCTCTGCAACACTACCTATTGCACTGTCAAGAAACAAGACTATTGCCAATGTTAATACATTCTCAGCATTTCTCTGCAGCTACCATCCCCCCCAGATAATGTAGTACCAGCACTAGTTTGAAACCTAAGTAGCCCTTTAACCTCTTTTTAGCTCTCCTTCCACTTGCAATATCTCTTCTATCTTTAAAAGTTCAGTAATCCCTCTCAACCAAACAGCAAATCTGAAAGCACAAGCACCTAGACGTCTCAATGACTACAATGAACAAGTAAAATCTTATTTTTAATTTTGTTCTAGTATTTTCAGGTACAGGAATGTTTACTCCACCCTTTCTTTACTACTCACATTCGCTAACCAAATTCGCTTTTTCAGCCCTCTCTCACTCAGCTGGAACTTCATACCATTCCTCATTCTAATAACTTAAGCTTAAGCTACTAAGGAGCTTTTTTACTTCTCCTATACTAAAATCTCTAACTGAACCATTCCCAACTCCTTCCCGAACTCTTCTACTCATCGGGACTTACTGCTGTACCTCTTTCTCTCCAACTAAACGACGGGAGCCAGTGGGCTCTGTTGGAGAGGATGCCTCCTCCCCTCCATCACCTTCTTCCTTTTCCAAAAAGAGGTAGGGGTGCCTCTAAAATAACCTTATTTTTATCGTTAACCCACATCATATCCTAAACCACCTACAAATAAAAGTTGCAGATCATCCCACAACCTAATTCACCTACTACCTAAAAACCCAACCAAACGCCTACGGGATGCAAGTGTGGTAGAGCCCGTGCCGGGCTTTGAGGGCCAGGCAATCTAAAAAAAAAACGTCAGTTTAAAAAGGTCTCTAATGACCTACGTTTAACTTGCCTATGATGAGGTAGAACACGGACTCTGTTCCGAGGTCCGTTTGCTGCAGACGACATTCTCGACGGAATGAAGTACATCAGGAATGATTAACAGCCGACTAAAGGGAAACAGCTCTCCCGTAATACAACGAAGGATGTCGAGTTTTTCTCTCACTCACGCACTGAGGAAGATGAGAGCAGTTCACAAGGACTGATTCTGCGAGTTGTCCCGCGGTGTAATGGGAACATCACGAAGGCCCTCATCACACCTCGACTGGCTTTACTCTTAGCGAAGGGCTCAAGATTGTTGGCATAGATCAATTCTTCGTGAAGAGGCACAAGTCAGTCTGCCTGATTCAAGACATCTGATCATATTTCTACGGAATTTTGTAACCCAGTTTTGTGTGTGATTTTACTTGTATGTGTTAAATGGATTTCAATCAAGTCCAAGTAAAGTAAAGGAAACGGTTTAGTGTATCCCTCGCCTACGTTAATGATATTTTTGAGAAACTACAAATGTTTTATGA
>NC_090725.1:154080397-154085397 GCF_036898095.1 Palaemon carinicauda | reverse complement strand
CATTGGGCACCACCATAGTGATTTCGCTACAAAACCCATCGGACTATTTGACGGTTTGCCGATCAAGTGTGCCCGTTAGAGGGAAGATCCGCCCATCATGCCTGCTCGTGTGGACAGGTCTTAATAACTGTGCTCAGTTTTACCATTTCTACTTGGTACGTACACAAATATGCTGATTCTAGTTAGCGCTTCTTTGACCATACTCTTTTTAAATACAAATGCCACCTACAAATATTCTGACCAGTCTGGTTGTGAACTGTTAGCTGTACTTTGAGCTATGTCTTTTATTATCTGCTTATAAAAACATTGCCGTGGTGTTTATTACCCTTTATAAGAGATTGAACATATGCACATGATACTGTTGTGTAGAGTAATTTGACAGGTGCTATGAATTAATGATAAGATGATATCATAACATAGGATCCTGTTCGTAAACTAAAATGAAGGTTTGTCTCTTAGCAATGCTCTATATGCAATGTTTAAAGCTAGCATAGCCATGGAAGCATGACATCCCAATGACAATGGTCATCAGCCACTAAATAGTGTAAAATTTACTATATTTTACGAAGCTATTAGCTGAATGCTTACATGAGCTCGCTGAAAAAATGCTCCGTTTTCATCTTGCCCATGACTGATTGCATCACATTATGAACTCTGCTCTGTTATTGCTTATTAGTATTTTTGGAAAACCAAATCAGGTAATGGAAGAGCACAGCAATTTGGCTAATGAATTAGCGATTTTATTGACCATGTTTTAAGTATAAGTATACTGGGCAATTTCATCCATGAATACCCATATATGGTTTTATTGTGTTATACTAGTTGGAAAACATCTCGGAATTTCCACATGAACTCTATAGAATTTAACAGGAACCACAGGCCACTTTCAGTCTGCCAGTGTTATAAGCATAGCATGAATTTACATACATTTCTATTGACTTTCGCATTCCTAACCCAGAGTAGGACTTTTTGAAAATAATTATACCACACACGACAGACAAAATGCTGACACTTGCGAGAAAAAGAAATACGATAAGTAAACCCAATTTTCTGTCCCTACCATTCCATCGTAATTTTGAGTTTATAATCACTCCTCTAAGATTGCCGGGGATCAATACTATATTTTCTTACTTTAAACAGAAATTCCTAATCGACAAGATCACATGTCTTTAACTAATCAAAGTTCATCAAAGCTGCATCAGTACTACTTTCATTTCCATAAAATATTAAATCTCAGAAAAAGAAAAATTCCAATTGTTGATTTGATCTATTTCACTGATCCCAAGCCTTATCACCACCAAGGACCCCTTGTATCTAAATGAGTTTTCCTACTACCCCCTGAATATTGAAAATTCGGTGCCGTTATAGTATGTGGCCTACCTTTCGAGTGTGGCCTACGGAATTTTGTCTCTGATATAGTATGTGGCCTACATACTGTTATTACGAATATTGATCATGTAAGTACACATGGATTTCAGTATTTAACTATGTAGTTAATGTTAATGTTGTGTAAGGGGGGGGTCCGGGGGGGCGCAGCCCCCCCTTGGTAAGGACACGGCTTTTAGCATAGGTTAGGTGGGTTTTTTAAGTTAGCTTCTCCCGTCGTACTCGTAGGTAAGGACACGGCTTTTAGCATAGATTAGGTGGTTTTTTAAGTTAGCTTCTCCCGTCGTACTCGTAGGTAAGGACACGGCTTTTAGCATAGGTTAGGTGGGTTTTTTAAGTTAGCTTCTCCCGTCGTACTCGTAGGTAAGGACACGGCTTTTAGCATAGGTTAGGTGGGTTTTTTAAGTTAGCTTCTCCCGTCGTACTCGTAGGTAAGGACACGGCTTTTAGCATAGGTTAGGTGGTTTTTTTAAGTTAGCTTCTCCCGTCGTACTCGTAGGTAAGGACACGGCTTTTAGCATAGGTTAGGTGGGTTTTTTAAGTTAGCTTCTCCCGTCGTACTCGTAGGTAAGGACACGGCTTTTAGCATAGGTTAGGTGGGTTTTTTAAGTTAGCTTCTCCCGTCATACTCGTAGGCAATGAAACTGTTCTTTTAAAATTGTATTGTTAGATATTAAACAATTGTGAAAAATAATTGATTTCATTACATATATATACAAACTCTCCCTAAGGTAGGACACATTCAAACCGGCTTAGGTAGGACACATTCAAACCAGGTAGGCCACATACTATAACAGATCCAAAAAGGTAGGCCACATACTATAACGGCACCGAAAATTCTATCAACTTAACATGGTGACTTGATTAACTCAACAGCTAACTCTTCTGACTAGATCGCTAAATAGGATCATGAATAAATAAAAATAAAAGAAGAAATGCAGGAAAGGAACAAATTAGTTCATATTGTTTTGCTGATAACTAGGAATTCTTCAATCGTATAGACGTTGAATGTCTTTGATTGTCAGTTCAAGCATTTCAAAGCGACCGTATATATTGTTCCGCGAGATATTGTTGAAACTCGATCCTCTACTAGAAGTGAACAAAGTACCAGTTTAGGGTTTCTATCTTAGGATCATGATATTCTGTGATCCCAGCCATATTTAGTCCAAATTTTGGTCCAGGGATTTGATCTCAAATCCCAAGGTTTTATTCTATATATTTACAGTCAGCAATTTAGTTTACTAGAAAGTCCGCAGAAGAGATATTCAAAGATTCCAGATGAACTGCATTGAATAATTTCAACCACAACCAGGGGCTAAGTTTCTTACAACCTTCTTGCATGATGAAAACCAAAGCTATTGCGAAATATATGAATCTTAAAATATAGGTAATATAATTTTTTTTAAATTAGGTAATTAATTATATGTTTCCCTTTATAATTTTTTCTGTATCTCATCTACAGAATATGTTCTTATTTGGTCTAGTATGCTTCCAATTCTTGGAAATGATATATATATATATATATATATATATATATATATATATTTATATATATATATATATAATATATATATATATATATATATATATATATATATATATATATATACATATATATATGTATATATATATATATATATATATATATACATATGTATATATATATATGTATATATATATATATATATATATATATATATACATGTATATATATGTATATGTATATGTATATATATATATATATATATATATATATATATTTATATTTATATGTATATATATATATATATATATATATATATATATAGGTATATATATACATATATTTATATATATATATATATATATATATATATATATGTATATATATATATATATATATATACATATATATATGTATATATATATATATATATATATATATATTTATATATATATGTGTATATATATATTTTTATGTATATATATATATATATATATATATATATATATATATGTACATATACATATACATATATATACATATATATATATGTATATATATATATATATATATATATATATATATATATATATATATGTATATATATATATATATATATATATTTATATATATATATATATATATATATATATATATATATATATATATATATATATATATATATATATCATTTCCAAGAATTGGAAGCATACTAGACCAAATATGAACATATTTTGTAGATGAGATACAGAAAAAATTATAAAGGGCAACATATAATTAATTACCTAATTTTGAAAAAATTATATTACCTATGTTTTAAAATTCATATATTTCTCAATAGCTTTGGTTTTCATCATGCAAGAAGGTTGTGTATATATATATATATATATATATATATATATATATATATATATATATATATATAGAGAGAGAGAGAGAGAGAGAGAGAGAGAGAGAGAGAGAGAGAGAGAGAGAGAGAGAGAGAGAGAGAGAGAGAGAGAGAGAGAGAGTACTTACGAGTTGCAATTGCCGTCTGGCAAACATATCATACGTAGTAAACGGTGGTTTTACGATTCGCCAATCTTGGCTTCCCTATTATATGTTCCAGTTTTCAACATCATATTTACTATTTATTCATTATATGTACTAAATTATACTTCCTTCCTACCTAATTTCAGATTGATTTTCATTAGATACTGTTTATTTCAGCCAATTGAGTTAATTCAGCTGGAGAGGAAGAAAGAGATGTAACAAGATTATACTAATAAGTCTGCATGTGTTTCAACTTTGTTCACTGACCCCTTTGGGTACCTTTGCGATACTCAGGGGTCGGCTGACCCCAGGTTGAGAATTACTGATCTATTTTCTACATAGAAAAAAAATGCTTCTGTGATATCATAGAAGTTAAACAATGTTTGTTCATACTTGCTATAATTTATGTTATTTCAAAATTCACCTTTAACATAGTTAATGATCGTCACTTGGTAATCATATCTGAATCTCCTTCCTTGGGTATGATGGATTTAACCCTCTTGTTCACCTTTAAAACATTTTTGTTCCTAAACGCGCACTGAATAATTGCTGTTAAATCTTCTTTACTAATACTCCAAAATACGTTATAAAACTCTACCAGAAGCCCATCTATCACAGTGCTTTTCCCATTTCTTACCGACTGTTATTTTTTTTTTAATGTTAAATTTTCTTCTATATTTTCCTTATACGCTGCAAAAACTCATTTTCCTTATTCACATCACATTCTTCTTTCTTGAATAAAATTTCGAAATATTGTATCATATAACTCATAATTATTTTCTACCATTTCATTTTACCTTATTGAAAAAGACCTTGCACTTTTCTCTTTTCAGAGTAGATAATTTGATACTTTTCACCTTCAAACTGATTATATATTCACTTTTTGCCCTCGCCTTTATTCCTTCACATATTTTTAATATCATTTATTCTTGATTATCATTGATTATTAATATCAAGATTACAAGGATTTAACATAGATGTTCCCATTTCTTGCTTAATTTGATAATTCAGGAAATTTATTAAACCATATTTTTCTTATTCACCTTTTTTGAGCATCTGATGAAGTTCTTAAGTTATTTGTTTTATTTTTACAAATTTC
>NC_090725.1:154047897-154075397 GCF_036898095.1 Palaemon carinicauda | reverse complement strand
GACCCCCTCCCTGATCCCGTCGAGGATAGAATGAATACATATAGATTTTACACCAGTTTCCACTGGTATGTACAGTGATACTATTTGCATTTTGTTTGGCCATGACTACGTAGTCATTTCAATAAAGAGGTTGTAGCAGGCAATTTGGAACGAATATACCAATACAAACTATTGAAATTCCGACTAGTTTTATCAGATGTATTATATTGTGACTTTCACATTTTTTTTTGTTTTTGTTTCCTTCCATTCAAATTTCTCTCTGCTTATTCTCCCCCTTTATGTAGAACGACCCTAAAAAAAAAAAAGAGAAAATAAACATACCATTGACATGGACCAAAAGCTGATTCAATATCATGAACGGGCGACGACATTTGCTTTGGTAAAATCATATCCTGTATAAGTGTATAATAATAATGAAAATAGTGAATAATTTTGCTAAACCTCATGCACTACGATAACAGTTTTAAATTTTGATAAGTCGTTTTAGGATAGTTGGGTTAGTATGATATTCTTTGTTTTGTCAATTTAAATGGAAGAAATGCGAATGGTGGAGGACATAGGAACTATTTTTATTATTCGTGTATTTGTAATTTGAATATCACGTCTAAAAGAAATTAGTCTTTTTATCTAATTAATGTATTCACGAATGGCTTGATGGTTAATATGTTTTCTGTTTCCCAGCATAGCCTTTTGATCTTGAATCTAGATTTGAGTTAGGATGAGTGCCCTGACCAATAATTTTGAAAGAACTCACTTCCCTTGGTGCAACAGAAGAATGAGACATTTTCGCGGAAATATTAGCTGTGGAATTTATAGAATATTGAGTCTATTATTACAAATAACAATATTAAGGTCTCTTCCCTGACTCTCTCCCTCCCTCCCTCTCTCTCTCTCTCTCTCTCTCTCTCTCTCTCTCTCTCTCTCTCTCTCTCTCTCTCTCTCTCTCTCTCTCTCTCTGTCCTCGTTTTCTTCAACCTTAAAAGCATTCTCTTCTCACACCCTCTATACAAACCCATGTTTCAATATCTCTACAAACCCATGTTTTAATAACTATCTTGGAAAAATACTTACCACTTGCGTAAGTCAGCATTTGTGAATCTCACTCTTGTTAAGAAGGGGAGAAGAAGATGAATATGTAATTTTCTGGTATATGTTGAATATGTGTTTGCCTACTGATTTTCCCACTATCAGGTTTCATCATAACATGCCAATAACTTCACAAAAAAAAAAAAAAAAAAAAAAAAAATGTGGATGCCCAATCCTCTATCATCTGTGTTCATGGATGAGTCGAATGTCAATGTCTTGTAAGGTAATATTGTTAATGGACTGAAATCTGATGTAAAGAGTTGCTATTTTTTTTTTTACCTGGTTACGCGCTAGAGTCTGCCATAGAGTGTTGATGATAACTAGAGGCGTTATTTTCGAGATCTTACAATTAGTCCAGCCTCTTCTCACACGCTAAGCAGGTTGAAGGTCAACTTTTTTTTTCTTTTTTTGAGGGGAGGGGGGGGGGGATGAACAATTCTTTAAAAGTGTTTTCCTAATATCCGTATAAGACGAATCAGATCTGTTGTGCTTCTACTGAATTTCTCACCAGTTTATATGGAGAAGTTGTATTGCTGTTTTTTCTTATTTTTTCTTGCTTCGATGCAATGTGCCGGACCATGTTTCTCTCTAATCCTGTTCTAATAAATTTTGAGTTCCTGGAATGGGCTCTTTTCCCTTTATATATGTGTTAAGCATGATGTCTCCCGCTATCAATTGTTAATCGCAGTTCAGCTCATGTGAAATCCTTCTAATTGTTGTTAGATTATATCGTAGCCCTGCATCACAAATTTGAAGAGTGAATTTTTCACATATCCTGTACATCTACAAGGTTCTTTTTCCTTCTCCCAAATGACATTTACCTCTCTATGAAACATTACATTTGACCAGCTTCTATTTTCTGAATACATTTACTTTTTATTTGGGTCTATAGCAATAGAGTATTCGACCTTTGGTCGAACTGATATGATCGCGATCCTTTCATCATGATTTGTTACTAGGTACTATGGTTCTTCCTGACTTTCAGCAGCTGGGAAGCGGAGGAGCTATGGAAGAAAATTCGTTTCGAATTGTCAGCATGGGAAATTACTTTCAAGATGCATGTTTCGAAGATAAATTTTTTTTATGAACGTTCTCAATAGACAATTATAACTAATTTCAGTTAGATTCTATAAACTCTCACAGTATTTGTCCAGCCCTAACAGTTCCATCTAGCAACTAGAGGCAATTTTTAGTTTTTTTTTTTCACAATTCTATATCATGAATGTTTGCTTTAAATAAAAAAAAACGATGTACTTATCGGTTAAGACCCCGTTTTCTTTATTTTATCCTTTCTCTTTAAAGTTAACAATAAGATAAATTTAGAATAGTTTTTTTAGAGCATACTACTATATGTTTTTTTATTTTCTAATATATATTTTTCCGTCTTCCCGCTTTGGCTATTCTAGATTTTCATTACAGAGAATTTCCGAAATCTTTATTACTTTTATTTTAAATATTGCAATTCCATTATATTTCCTAAGTCTGAAATAGTTTTTGAATATTTATGAATGATCAAACCTTCCTGTGCGATAGACGGTCTGAAATGGAAATCCCTTCTGAAATACAACGGAATTAAGAATGCAGTTTGGAAACAAACAGATATTAACGCAATGAAATTCTTAGGACCGCTATATTCGTGCAAAATTAGACTCGGTTCTTATTGGGCCAGCAATCACACACAGCTCGTTTTGCTGATTGGGCGAAATGATCATCCTTGGGGATCAGTATTGACCAATGAAGGTAGTTTGGGGATTAGAAACCACAATTCTGTGGTAACATTGCGACCGGGCTGCTGCTGTTGTGCTTCGTTACTTGTTATTCGGCCAATGCAGTCTCAATTCATGTCGGATTTCTTAAGACAAAGCTTGTTACTGTTAGGAATATCAAAACGTAAATTATATTTTACTCTTTTATTCTTTTTTATTAATCTAGAGAAGAAAATAGCAAAACAGTAACAGTAAAAGAAAACAATACACTGTTAAAAATTTGCATTAATAAAACTAAAAGTCTGGCAACATTTATTCCAGGATTTTTGCCGTTTTAAAAATGAATATATTGACCTAAAGGAGTGATATTACGGTCACTAACCCATAAAATTTTACTGAAATTCTGCTGAGAACAGTATATTTTTAAGGAGAATTTCCCATTAAAATTACGAAATTTTTCAACAGTGTAGCCTGCAAACATATAACTATTACTATTTTTAAAATTGATGAAAATATTTACAACACGTTACGAGATTCATGAAAAACTCACAGATTTCCTATTGCCAATTATCTAAACAAAATAAAAAAATGATAGAGGCCTGCGATATAAAGTCTCCAATGATTTTGGACTCAGACGATGTCAAGGCTACGGCGAAGTTCAGCAACAAAATTTGAAAGTTTCCAGAACGAACTTCAAATATAAATGATATTCAGGAAGTTTCTGATGATATCTGATCCTCCAAAATTTTTCGAACTTTTCTTTGAAAATCAGTAGCGAAGTAAGAGGGGAAGTAAATGTACAACATCCCGACAGGTGTCAAAAACGTGTATCCACAAAAAGATGTTAACTTAGAGATGGTAGAAGCAAGTATATATACCTCTAAAGCCTAGGGCGTTTTCTTAAGATACCTGACAGCCACGTTTTCTATAAAATTCCAGAATGTCCAGGTCGGTCTATATTACGTATTAAGTAAGACTGGCGTCGTTGGAAGCTTTCAAGAAATTACCTGGGGTTTTTGTCTAGATATAATGACACCTTTTATTTACAAATCATCACAGTCCTCACATTTCAACATTAGCTCTAGATATTTCAAATAAACCTTTCTTATAGGACATGTTATATAAGATATATAAATTTAATCTACATATAACAAATCCTCCTGTCCAGCCAAAAGTTGGGTGTTGCTAACCTACAACTTTTCGCAAATACAAACAAATCAATTTATCATATATGATTACAAATACAATGCTTTCATTACAGTAAACATGAAATATAACACTGTACAACAATATTCAACTAGAATACAGTACCACAACTCAACTGATTGCATAAACAGATGTAGCAAAGATGATTAAAAAACACAATCATAAGCATTCTAATATTTCAACCAAAGAAAGAGTGCAATAAGTGAAAATACAATTTTATATTACAAATTTCATGTGGAGTTTCTAAATTTACAGAGAGTGATAAACAATCACAAAATATAAATAAAATTATCATAAAGAAATCTCTAAAGTATCTTTTACTGAACAGTTATCAGGATTTACAAATGACTTTTAACCTATCGTTTCTTTTCGGCCAAGGTTTAACGCCATAACTATAAATAGTCCATCAAATGTAAAGATAGACTTCAGTTGGGCTTTCGGATAAGTCTGAGCCACATCCTACTAACCATCATGCCAATAAAAATGTCTGGTAGCATAACTCACGGTTTTACTAAATCCAAAATGATCTGTCATTGGTTGTTTATGAGCGAGACAGAACATCATGAATAAGATTTTCAGGGATAACAATTTGATCCATAGTATGGTCAAACTTCTAATCTACAATAAACTTTGAACGAGACTTAGAATCATGGCAATCATTTAATAACAAACTACCAGTTATTTCTGGCATATGACTAGAATCAGACAAATCAGTGTTCAGCTGATTAAACAAAAATGAATCTGAAAAATCAACATCATTTGCAGCAGAGACATTTTTTACAAACCAAGGTATCTTCAAAATGCAGATAATTAAGATTCTCAAGATTCGATTATTCATAATCAAATGTGTCTTCAAAAGATAGGCTAGCAAAACAGTCTGAGGACATAACATCACTAACTAATATGTGTTCCAAAAACAGGATGGTGGAACAGTTGACAGCAGAAATATCATCATGGACCAACCCAACATATCATTATGAGTGATGTTGGTACAACAGTCAACAGTTGAAAAGGCATCAAGAAACGACGTATCTTCATGCGAAAGGTCAGTAGAACAATCACCAGTGGATGCAGCATCACACACCAACATGTCTTCACAGGGTAAGTTGAAACAACAAACACCAGTAGAGACATTATCAAAAACCATCACATTATCATATGTGTATGTAGAATTCTGAATCATTTGATAAGGCATAGCCCAAGTCACAGTACACAAAGCAAACAGAGTACAAATCAGGACTGAGTACCTGCAACTCCTGATCAAAATTTGGCTCTTTAATCATCTTCGGTCGGCCATTAACTTTCTTATCTACCAGGTCACTACCAAGCAAAAATTTTTAGGCAACTTGGAAAACAAGCCAATAACAACAGGTCCTAAATTGCAGTCACAACGAAGATCCCTACAATACAATGGCCACCTTCAACCCCATGAATAGGAACATACTCCTCTATAAACAAATGCTCAGTCACGGATAAATTTCCACATAATTTCCACTAGGCAAAACCAGTATCCCGCATGGTACAAACAGCATGCGGCGAACCACCATAAACACTAATAAAATCCCTAGCAGAATACGCTCGGAAAAACTTAATAAGAGATCTGAAACAAACACTGGAATTAACAGGCTTCTTGTCAGAAAACGAGGTCATTCACATTGTTAACCTCTACATAGCATACTATAGCGAGATTTTGGTAGAGTAAGAGCAACAGTCATAGTTTCTTCCTTCTTCTTCCACTTGAAGCACTCAGCCATCGTGTGACCTGCTTTCTTGCAATAATTACACATTACAAAACTGCTAAAAAGTTTACTTTTTATTTAAACTACTGCTTTAGGACTTGACATGGGAATCAGAACTAGACCTTTGATCTACAACATCTGCACTAGTGTGCTCATCAGTGGTCCTATTGTCTTTTGGCTTATTAAACATTTTATCATGTGACAGTGATTCCTTGTGAGCCAATACAGAATCATCAGCACAGACAGCTGTTTTACGAAGGTTGATAACTTTTCTTCATATAAATAAAAAGAGATATTCTCCGTTACATTCTTTTTTTAAACTGCTCTAATAAAACAATTTCTCTAAATCTTTTAAAAATATCCTTACACTCTGCTGTCTAACACCATCTATCAAACGAATCTGATTGTTTTCTAATAAATTCTACATAGGTCTACTTGTCTTGCTTTGTCCAACTTCTAAACTTCATTCTCTAAGCTTTTGCAATTATTCCATAGGCTTGAAAATAGCATTTTTCAAGAATTCATAATCATCAACTCTCTCCTCAAGAATGGAAGCCTAGACTTATTGTACCCTGCCACATAAAACTCCTGATAACATAAATACACAATTTTCTGTTGGCCAGTTAAATTTTTTTGCTTTCTTCTCAAAACTAGAAAATATTCATCTAAATCCTTTTCATTTAAAGGAAGGAACAACTCTATGTTCGTTAAAAAATATGTGACCCAGATTTGTTAGCATCCTAGAATTAGCCAGTTTAATTTTTCAAGTTCTAACTCTTTATTTAGCATTAATCTCATGAAGCTTTATCTTAGCTTCCCTATTCTTATCACTCTAGTCTACTTGTAATTGGTCATGTTTAAACTGTTTCCAACTCTTTTTCTCTTAAACGAGCCTTTATTTTAGGTTTTTCAAGTCCTATAGCTGATAAGGATGAACCCACTGATTCCATATCATGACCGAGTTAAACTTCATCTTCAACCAAATATTGATCTGTACATGTTTAATATCCTCCTTCCTCAAGGAATTATTACCATTAAGCTCAAGATGTTTGCCTAAATTTATTAAGCTGGATTTCTTGAGATCATTCAACTTTTCAATTTGTGGTGGCTCACAAAATTTTCGAAAAACTTAGATGCGTTAAATTCTGCCATGACTGATGGCTATTTTGTACAACGGATGAAATTTTATTCAAGAAAAAAATTAATTGCAATTAAAATAACAATTCAGATACCAGTCAGACCTTCATTCTGTTATGGTCAGCTATATAAAAACATAAATCATAAAATCTACTCTAATTTTCCATTGCTCTTTTTTTTATTGATTTTGAATAGAAAATAGCAAAATAGTAACTGAAAAACAAAATAATAGCTAGTAAACATATAACAACTACTATATTTAAGATTAATGAAAATATTCACATCTTACAAGATTCATAAGAACATCACAGATAACCTATAGATAATAATTTACAAATTCAAAAAGTAATACAAGCCTGCGATTAAAGTCTCGACGATTTTGAACGCAAATGACATGAGGAAAATGGTGAAGTTCGGCGAATTATTTTGAAAGAGTTTCCTGAACGAAGTTCAAATATAAAATATAATAATCAGAAATACAGTTTCTGATGATATCCGATCTTACAAGATGTTCCAGCTTTTCTTTGAAAATCAGCAGCAATGTAAGAGGCGAAGTAAATATACAACATGTGTCTCCACAAATAGGTGTTAACTTTCGATGGTAGATGCAAGTCTTTTTCTCTTATGCCTGGATCGTTATCTGTAAATACCCGACAGACACATTTCCTATAAGATTCCAGAAGGTTCAGGTTGGGGTATACTATTATTATTATTATTATAATTATTATTATTATTATTATTATTATTCCCTAGTTGGTAAAGCAGTATGATATAAGCTCAAGGGATTCAATGGGCAAAAATAGCCCATTGAGAAAAGGAAACGAGAAAGTAAATAAACTACAAGAGAAGTAATGAACAATCAAAATAAAATATTTTCAGGACAGTAGTAACATTAAAATAGATCGTTCATATATAAACTGTAAAATCTTAAAAAAAAAGAGGAGAAATAAGATAGTATCGTGTGCCTGCGTGTACCCTCAAGCAAGAGAACTCTATCCCAAGACAGTTAAGACCATAGTACGGAGGCTATAGCACTACCTAACACTTGAGAACAATGGTTTGATTTTGGAGTGTCCTCCTCTTAAAAGAGCTGCTTACCATAGCTACAGAGCCTCTTCTACCCTTACCAAGAGGAAAGCAGCCACTGAACCATTACAAATCAGTAGTTAACCTTGTGGGAAATATTTCCAGGAAAGCCTACCTGCTCAGATTACCGGACCAAGGCCTGGAGGAATAGAGCGCCAACACTCGCACTCAACAAACCAGAGAACTGCAACGAACTCAGTTTGCTAACCATACACAAGTTCACGTCCAAAGATATATCAGGACTGTCATCCTCAATATCCCCTTGATGTTCAGTCGCTGTTGAGGGCATAAGGTAGTAAATCCCGATCAAGTGGGCATGGACAAATTACGTTAATAGGAGACAGTGACGCAAAATGCCTTAGGGGGAGCAGCACTTTAAAAGTTAAAACATTAAGGGCTACCGAAAGGCAATACTGTAAAGCAATACTATTTGGATTTGGCACCGATAACTTTACTTCTAACACAAAAGTAAAAGTCACCGTAGTCATATATCATTTAGAACCATGAGGTCACAAATTTCACCAAACACATAATTGATCTCATACAATTAAAACAGCGGAACTCATTGTCTCGCATCATAACATTTTAAGCTTACATTGCTGTACTTCCACTAATACTACACGAAGTACGAGTTAAAAGCAGTACATAATTTCAAGCTGAGAATTATTGGTACTTATTTACACAAAGCATCACAGGAATTTTCACCTGACACAGAAATTAACCGTAAAGCTACAAATTTGAATTAGTAGTGAACAAATGCCACATGAAACGAAATGCTTAAATAAAATGCTAATAGCAAAAAGGTGTTGATTCCAAAATTAACTCGTTTTACCAACTTTGCAATTAAAGTAAAAATCCTGAAAACTATAACACCAGAGTGCAATTGAACGCATCTCAAACAGTCCCGTTAAATTGAAAATCAAAAAAAGGGGAAAAAGTCGATAAAAGGCAATTTGTAGAATAACGGAATACCATATAAATGAAGCCAGACGATTACAGACATAATATCCTATCTAACGTGCACGAATCGGGTAATTACCTAAAAGGCGGTCGAGTTTTTTGGCCCAATTAAGCACCATATTACTCACTCTTGCGACTTAATCCGTTGTCC
This sequence comes from Palaemon carinicauda, assembly GCF_036898095.1. Lineage (NCBI taxonomy): Eukaryota > Metazoa > Arthropoda > Malacostraca > Decapoda > Palaemonidae > Palaemon > Palaemon carinicauda. Next base: position 154,066,326 of record NC_090725.1, on the reverse strand, counting down.
TATTGGGTCCGTCATAGAGGACTAGGTTAATTTGGTTTAAGGACCTAAATTCTAACAATTAGAAGGGAGCGCGTTCGTTTCCAATTGACAAATGGAAACAGATAGGCCACTGCTGGGCCTGTTGAATGTGTCCAGATTCAGGACTCTGCACTCTTGGCCATTAATAAGAGACCGTCCTTGGAACTTCTGGTCTCAAAGTGTGGCGGTTTACTGTGCAAAAAATTAACAACCTCCTGATCCTAGGTCGTTTGGTCAAGTGGGCAGGTTAAAAGTTGAAGGTTTCCTCTGTCGGCGCTTGGGTCGTATCCACTGGGACTGAGTGACTGGTTCTTTTCCCTGGTTTAACTTTTCTCGTAGGTGCTGAATGGTGCTTTTGTAAGTACGAGGAAAATTTTTGCAGCTCCGGGGGAAAGTAATTAAAAAAAAAAATCCTTCAGTCTGGCATAAAAATTTGAATGCATAAAAAAAAAGAAAAAGAATTAAGTGGAGTTTTCAGTTGTTCCATTTAATAATCCTACTATGAGATTCAGGGCCTCTGTAACACGTTTTTTTCGCAATAATTTTTTATCTATATATTTCATAAATATAACGCTTCTTCAGAATGCACATTATATCTACACATAAATTTTGACTATATTCTGCATTACGTAGGTTGAATAAATTTGGTACTTATAATGTAAAAGTGACGTTTTTTGAAGACGGGCCAACTTACTCAGATAAAAGGTTTCGAACGCACTCGTTACGTTACTTATGACGGCATTTCTTCCCTCTTTCTCGATCGTTGATTGGCTATACGTAACGAAGGCTATACCTCTGCCAACAATGACACAAAAGTTTGAATAAAAGCAAAGCAGTACACCTTTATGAACTCTGAAACCTCTCCACTGATAATTGTTATAATGAACAAACCAACAAAATATGTTAATAAATACAAAAACTCTTCGATTATTAGTCTAACTCCCAAAATAAGTTTCCTAAGAAATTACAGTCTACTTTATAGGTCACAATCAGATTGACAAGGTGTAGGGAATAGTTGTAATTTTCAAAAACGCAGTAGACAAACTTGATTTGATAACTGCTATATCCAATGTCAAGCAATTTTTATCTATTGTCTATCTACCTACCTATTTACTGAAAAAAAGCCGGTACCGTATTTTGGCTTTAAACCTTCACCAATAATTATCGTCAGAATGATGACTTCATGAGGCTCCACCCACTTTGTCCTCGTTATAATTCAGGATAACACTGAAGGCTATCATGGGCATTGTTGGATTATAAAATTTAAATTCTGGCTATAAAAACTCAATTCTCGAGTAGTTGTAAGAAGTGCTAAATGATCCTCAGGGATCCCAGCAGTTGGCCTAAACGTTTAATTTATGTATATTACTGTTGCGGCACTACTGCTACAGTAGTATTACTACGCCTGCACAGATACCCCACCCACATTTATGTATCGTTCCGCCATTCATAAAGTCTTTGTCATGTTTTTTCACTGTGCAATAAGCCATGGCCTCCTCAGAAATTAAGTTTAACATTAGATGCTAGGTTATTTCATTAAGCTGATAAATTAAGGCAACTGGGCATGTTATTGCCGATGTTGAAGCTAAAGATAAAGTATGGTATCATTCCTTCATTGCATTATCATCTTTTCTACTATATGTTTGGCTACATGTAGTAATTATTTTAAAGGATAAATGAATTATGTTCACTTTACTTCTATAAATTCCCATTAGATGTACAAATAAAACTCCTAAAACTATTCATGATTTATTTACAAAATGCAGTCATGCCCAAAACATAGCCAACACGGTCGTACGGCCTAAGAAGAAGAAAAAAAAATTATATCAGATGATCCGTTGGTCTGATGGAGATTTTAGCACAAAAATCTTATTTTAACAAAAATAGTTATATAAAGACTGTTTACATACAATCTTTCTCTTTCTCTCTCTCTTGGTGGCATAGTGAATAGTTAATGGAAATGTTCAAAAGCCTGAATGACATTACAAATATTATAATCATGTTACGCTAAATACAAATCAGACCATAAACATTGAATTTAAACTAGAAACTGAATAATTACCTATTCAGGCTATAGTAAATATGGCCACGGGCTTTCTCTTGACTGTATAAAGTTGCAAGTCGTAAGACAAATGCAGTTTTGCAACCACAGGGGCAATTCCAAATCCTGTTAGCCATTCTTGACTGTTATGGGTTTCAGAGCCGATGGAAGAAGGTGAATGGGTGTCTGGTGGATGGGCGGGGCAAAATTTTGTCAAAAGGTGTTTAAATTGCTTACGTAATGAATGTGTTCGACTCTTGGCTTGTTATCACTGGCCATGGCGTCAGCTAGAGCATTTTTACTCTATAAAAATTAAAACTATCGGGTTTAGGTTATTGATAATGCTGACAAAATTTGTGTGTTGTTGTAAAATATACATATGTCAACTTTCAGCTACATCCGATGCTTTGATAAGGAGCAAAGTCCAAAAAACCGTGTTACAGAGGCCCTGAATCTCATAGTAGCTAAGCAAACTTATAAATAGGTGCAGAGATGTAAATAATTACAAGCTAAAACTAATAAGTTATGCAAATTAACGGGTTACCAAACAATCATTTTAAACATCTTATGTTACAAGATCAATTGTGAACAGAACACACCCCAACCCATCAGCACTTTGCATCGCTAATATGCACACACCTGAGCTCAACAACCCGAAACAATATTATATCTAAATAGGAGTGGTGGGGATGAAAGATATGAGAATACAGGGGAAGGATGAACATGTTAGCTGAAATGAATAATAAAGGTATGAAGAATAAATAATAAAGGTCTAACAAATGAAAAATAAAAGTATATGCAAATGAAGGTTACAGAGGAAACAAGGGAAAACGGTGGAATAACAGATGAAAAAAAAAAAATGGAACAACGGGAATATTAAAGTTGAAGCGAGGAAAAAATTTCCACAAACCTTATAAGTGAAGAAGAATGGTTTGGTAATCTCAGTGTTGTCAGGTGTATGAGGAAAGAGAAGGTGTGAAAAATAGGCCAAACTATTCGTTGCATTTGTAGGGAAAGGAGAAATGAGCCGTAACCAGAGAGGGAAATCAACTGTAGCTGTCTGGCCAGTTATAGGCCCCAATAGTTTTCTAACAGTAGTAGCTCAAAGGGTAGTTGGTTCCTTATATAGAGTAAAGCTGGCAGCGTCCGTAGCTTTCGAGAAACTACCTTAGTCTTGTCTAGACAACAGCGATACCTTTGATTACAGAATTATTTCAATGTTTTAGTCTCAACAATATTTCAAATGAACGTTTCTCATAGGACCTATATCATCATAGAGTACATGAATTTAATTATTCTACCAATCACAAAGCTTAAGGACAACGTTGTTCAGTTTTACACTTCTTTTTCTACGATCAGCTCTAGAAGGAAACCCAAGAAAAGTTGTTGGATAGGGGTGACCCACTCCAATAGCTTGTACATTAATCCTAATAATAAAAGTAAATAGCTTTCTATTGTATTTTATTGAATTAATGTTACAAATCAATGCTTATAGACTTAACATTACAATTTCAGTAAAAACGTGTTTGTATGTGTCAGAGAGAGAGAGAGAGAGAGAGAGAGAGAGAGAGAGAGAGAGAGAGAGAGAGAGAGAGAGTGTGTAAGCTTAGCAGTCTGACAGATAATGCCCCCAGTTACATAGTTGCAGTTGTCGCCATGTTTTTGAATAATTATTCATTTACCATAAAGGCCCAAAAGTTTAAATCTTACCCATGGTGTGTGTGTGTGTGTGTGTGTGTGTGTGGGGGGGGGGGTGTGTGTGGCAGCCCGTAAGAGAATGTGAATGTATTGTGTTTGACTTTAATTTTGAGAGAGGGAATTTATCATTTGAAAAGGGTTCTGGCAATTTACGTTAAAACAAATAGGTTTAAATTTATGCAAGTGTGATTACTTTAAAGAATAAATGAAGATAATTTACGTTAAAATTTAGATAGCAAAAGGTAATTAGATGGTACTAGGGTAGTGGTAGTTTCGAGTGACCTGTTGATCCTCATTCAGCAGCCTGGAATTTTTGGGTTTCCAGGTGGGGGTGATGACAATATGCAATGCGTCCCACGGAATGGCTTCAGCAGAGCAGGTGCCTCGTCCTTACTTATCAGAAATCCCGTATAACTGAATGAGGGCAGGTCCCTCTTGCTGACACTAAATAAAATGAGAAAGGCATATAAACTGGCATGGCAACGGAGAAAACGACCCCGGTAGGGTGGCTCCTCTTTAGGTCCACGAAAGGAAATTGGGAGAAATAGTGTTATAGCAGCAAGTCCCAGGGAAGTAGGAGATCGTGGAAATGAATGAAAAGCATTTTAGTTGGAGGCAAAAGAATAGGGCATAAAATATCCCAAGCAAAAGATTAAGTGATAGGGGGAGCGATAGAGGGAGTGCTAGCTGAGGGGGAGAGAGCTAGCAAAAAGTCGGAAGGAATCGTAAGAGAAAGAGAATTTATTATTTATAAGAGAGTTATTGGTTAAAATTAGTAACAGATCATGGTGCTTGACTATGGATTAGTAAAGAGTAGGTTGAGTTGAGTGTTAAGGGTCCCATGTATGATCAGTTTTACCTGACAGGACGACTAAGAAATCATATTTAACCGGTTTCTTCAATCTAGTTTGAGCATGTAGGGAGGTATTTTGAACTGAAGGCAGGCTTAAAAAGTAATCGGATGAACTAAAGTGAACGACGAAAAACTAGCTGTCTGTTCTCTAGAACTGACGGCCAGTTTGCACATGTATCTGGGTACCTACACAGGGCTGCCACTCGTAGGGGAAAATCCCTACCGTAGGGGATTTTAGAGAAATTTAGGGAGTAGGGAATCCCTACGGGAAAAATGATAACATGTAGGGGAAAATTAAAATTTGTAGGGAAATGGTCGGTGGGCAACGAGTGTTAAAAAAACAGACGGAAATAATGTAGTTTTTATGAAGTATTGTGAGATAAAATCAAAACATTGGTTCAGTGTAGAACCCAAATACTTTTCCTATACAGAAGACGAGGGGTGGAATTAGAAAATCGAGATCATAACTCAGTGGGAGGAAAAAATCAAAGGATTACCCCAGTCTAGTATTAACAAAGCTTTTAATCGGACTCCAAATGATATGCTATCACAGAATACAACAGGACATTATATTATAGAGATGATTTTGCTATTTACTTGGAATTTTTCATTTTGAATAAGAATTAAAGTTATGTTTTATTTGCATGTATGCATCAAACACTTAATGAGCTTCGTTTTTTATTTTAATATATTTCTCTCTTCTCTATCGATGGTTTTGCACATCCAAACAAACAAAATATCCATATCTATAGGATTTCTCTGACCTCACCAACTCTGCTACTTTGATCGCATTGGCCTGTATTAATCTTCAGCCTTCAAAGAAGAAAGTGAATATTGTAAAGAGAAGTCAGACTTGTCTACAATTCTTCATCCAGTTCTCGTATATCGACAACGACCTGAACTTTTAGTCATCTATTATTTAAGTTAATTATTTTTTTTTTCTATTCACTTATAACGTCAGATATCAATGGAACTTTATGCATATAATTTTTCCTAGTTTATTGTTGTTTTTCGATCTTTCGTACATTATTTTCTATCATAAGTGGCCGTCTTGGGCAAGACTGCCAATCTTTCTCCCAACAAGGCTCCTTTCTCGAAATTGACTAGGTTACTAACAGTTCATTGACCCAGTATCTGAATTACAAGTAATTGATATAAATGTGCAAATTAAAACCAATAGCCAAGAGCTTTATCATTTGTAGTGTTCATTTTCTCTCTGCCGACGCATAAACACACACACACACACACACACACACACACACACACACTGAATATTCTGAAGGACATAGTTTTCTCGTCTTGATTAGTGCTATAGCCTCTGTACCATGGTCTTCCAATGTCTTGGGGTAGAGTTCTCTTGCTTGAGGGTACACTCGGGCACACTATTCTATCTTATATCTCTTACTCTTGTTCTGTTAAAGTTTTATAGTTTATATGGGATATATTTATTTTAATGTTGGTACTGTTCTTAAAATATATCATAAGTACTGTTTATATATACACACACACATATATATATATATATATATATATATATAAATATATATATATACATATATATATAAATATATACATATATATATATATATATATATATATATACATATATATAAATATATACATACATATATATATATATATATATATATATATATATATATATATATATGTATATATATATATATATATATATATGTATATATATACATATATATATATATATATATATATATAATATATATATATATATATGTATATATATACATATATATAGGGGAAAATGGTCCTCGTTTGTAGGGGAAAAGTAAAATTTTGAGTCTTACAGTCCTGTCGTCAGTGCCACACCAGCTGTCGTACTGTCAACTGATGCAATTGCTGTGTCCTAAGAGGATAAGCTATTTTTATCTGATTCGATTGATATTCATGGGGGATACCAAGCCTTTTGGAAAATAAAAGTAATGATTATTATGATTGATTCAAGAGAGCAGCAACCTTTGATGTGCTGTTAATCAAATTAAAAGAAAAAGATGAATGCACAACAAAGGACACGGTAGCCCCAAAAATAAATGATTTACACACAACTTCAAGGAAAGACCATAAAAAGTTTATTGGTTGAGTATGACCAGGGGCCAGTGCACATAACGTCTATCAGCCTACCATCTGGTATTAGGATTGCTACTGGGAGACACACAGTGAAAAATGTAAAGTTAAGTGAATGTTGATTAGGACGTCAAAATAGTTATCTATTTGCATTAAAATATTCAATATTGCCATAAAACAGAACATACACAGGAAATGCATAGAACTAAGTACATGGCGATAAGCACAGAAACATTATCCGAGAAAACAAACGCAAGGCTTTTCTTCCAAGATGGGTGGAATTGGCAATTTATCCTTACAAAGCAGTTCATAGAAAGCTGTATTTGCAATAAACCCTGCATCTGAAACCCTCCCATTTATACTGAAGTCAACCATGATGAACTCATACTTAGCACTAGCAGCTGCCATAAGGTTAAGGTTATGACTCCCATTACAATTGTAAAAGTAGGAGCAGGCACCACTTGGAGGATTCATGAGAACATGTTTCCCATCCACTGTTCCTAGACAGTGAGGGACGTCCCAAGCCTCTCCATAATCTTACTACATGTCGCCACTACTGCATGGTTTCTGGGAACTTGAAAAAAAATATTTATACATTAATGAGCTTGAATAGTTTTTATTTTTCATCACTTTCTTCCTTAACAGCATGCTGATGCTGGTATGAAAGTCTCAGAAGAAAATTTATTTAGCCCTGGTGATCGTAATCACCTATCGCTGATGACTGTCAGTTAGCCCTACAATCACAAACAGAACCCGTGGCTCCGGTGAAGAAGGATGGATTATGTGGAGGAATTACCTCTGATCAAGTATTGTCTGTTATTAAAAATAAAGTGATCCCTTTAGCAGAAGTATGGCAGCTAGTTTTAGATTTAAAAAAAAAAAAAAAAAAAAAAAAAAAAAAAAAAAAAAAAATTCCAAGCTTAGAAGCTCATAAGTGATGCCATATTTCATGATCAAATAAGCAAACTCAATGAAACCTCACAAATTGACGTGACTCACACCGCCCCTGTGTTGCTGTGGCAGGTGCAATACCCAGCTCAAATTACATAATGGAGTCAGCAGGAGCTTTCTTCATTCTAATATTTTTATCACGCATAAGACATTTCAACAGATTCATATAGATGTAGGATGTAATTGATCTTGATAAAGATTATGATTTTTTTACTCTTCTTTTCTTCATTGACATAGTATATTATGGTATATATGATTCTATAATTAGGCTTATTTATCTTTATATTCAGAATTCTGTCTTTGGTATTTATTCATTGAAATAATATTTACAGATATATAACTATTCTTGAGCGTATAGTATAAAATCATATGAATATTTTCTCTGTACACTATATTATGGTATGTATCATTTTTATAAATAGGTTCATGTTTATATTGAGAAATGTGTTTTCAGGATTTATTCATTGGAGTAGTTTTTACAGTTATATAATTACATGGGAGCTTGATTTTCAAAAACATAACATCAATCGTGTAGACACGATTATAGAATTCACAGTTACAATACTTATAGATCTATGTATATATATATATATATATATATATATATATATATATATATATATATATATATATATATATATATACTGTATATGTATATATATACATATATATATATATATATATACATATATATATATATATATATATATATATATATATATATATATATATATATATATATAACGATTTTTGGGTGAGATGGCTATGTCATCCTGATGGAAATTCCTATAAGTAGCTTCCTAAGGGATATATGTACTACAGTGATATTCCCTGAGAATTCTACCTTTAGGTATCCAGAATTCTAGCTCCTGGGCGAATATCCTTAAATTTCTCTCAAGGATATCGCATAATATCAGAGGACGTATTCTTGACTCGCCACATAGCAATCTGCACCCCTAATAGCGTTAATGCTTCGAGGGGGAAGTGGCAGAATAGAAGGGGAGCCGTATCAAGGTTACCCTAGTTCTCATACTATTGAGTATCACAACAGCGCCATATCCAAGATGGCGAACATTCCTTGTAGCACTGAGCATGGTGCTACAGATACAGTACTTCGGGAGGGATACTGTGAAGGTCTTTTCTTTTTAGAAAAGAAGGGTGGGTCCATCAGGACGACATGGCCATCTCACCCAAAAATAGATTTTTCGCTTCGCTCAAAATCCGTTTTTTGGGCTCAAGCCATGTCGTCCTGATGGAAGCGTACCAGAGCATTAATGTATCTGGATTTTCATCAATGCATTAACCTTGGGACAACATTTCTAAGGTCATATGGACCAATTCAGACAGATGACGTTACCGTTATCCGTCATCATCACTAATCATAAACGATGTTAGTGCTTCCTGCCCCCTACAGGGAAGAGTCATACTAGACAGTAGAAAAGGGGCCTCAAGGTTAGCATATATTGTATGAACAAACATAAGTATACACTGAATATACAAACCGTCTCATAGTTTGTATATATTGACGAATCAATATCAGTGTCTCTTATATCTATTGTTTGTGAGCATACAACTATATGAAGAATACTTACTTTAGTAAGCTAAAAAACTCTGGCATTTTACACATGCAATTGTCGGGCGAATTAGGATGCAAGTACATTCTAATAGACATTTACTCCCCATAAATGACTAAATGACTTAACCAGTAAAACGAATGTAGCATGATAACAGAATTATACACGTAACGTATACAGAATTTATATTTCTTTCTTGAAAGGAAAAGAATTGATGAGTGCCACTCTCTGATTGAAGAAATTTTATAATAAAATTTTTCTTCGTAAATTCTGTACCGGTTATATTCTATCAACACTGTGTACTACGTACACATGGCACTAGTGCTATCTGTATAATTCCACACCTGGGATTTTGAAAAGAGTAAGTGTCCCCATGGTAACACTTATTCAAAAAGAGTTCACACAAAAAGTGATGACCCCCTCTCCCTTTAATTAACAGTCCCAGTCAGTTAACTGTTCATCGCAGAATTAGATGGCGGGTTTTAATACGCTACCTGCCGCCACATCATAATGCTTCAGTTTATGGACCTTCTTAGCATAGTGTTTGTAAAACACTCTGGATGATTTCCATCCGGTGAATGAATGAAGACGCTCAAAGTCCATATACTGAAAGAAGTTAAGTGATGATGCAATTTTTCTCGGATCATGACCTGCGGGAGTACTGTCAGGATCTGCTCTACGAATAAAGTAGGTGAGCTTCGCCTTCAGTTGTTTTAGGGATAAGTTTGATCCAGAGGTTTCTCCTTTAAAAAGCTGTCCTCCCCTGAAGTCTGAAGTTCTACGAAGATAGACCTTTAGACACTCTACTGGACATAGAGAGACATCTTCCTTCAGAGGGCATATTCTCCAGGGACCCCACCTCTTAGTGGGTAGCTCGTTCTTATCGAGAAAGGTTGGATCAGGAAAAAGGTTCAGTTCTCCCACTTCTGTGAACTGAATGTGGCCCTCGTCTCTAGATAGGGCCACTATTTCACTAACTCTAGTCCCTGAGGCTATAGCGAACAGAAAAATAACCTTTTGAGTTAGATCTTTAAGGGAACAATCTTCATTGTTCATAGATGAGGCATAATGTAGGACCGTGTCCAAAGACCATGAGATGGGCTTTGGTGGTGGTGTTGGCCTAAGCCTTGTACATGCCTTCGGAATCTTATTAAAGATTTCATTCGACAGATCTACTTGAAAGGCATATAGAAGAGGTCTAGTCAAGGCTGATTTGCATGTAGTTATCGTGTTGGCCGCCAGGCCTTGATTATGAAGGTGGACAAAGAAGGACAGACAGAAGTTCATCGTAATTTCTTTCGGTCTTTTTGCTTTAACAAAAGCAAGCCACTTTTTCCAAGAAGACTCATATTGTCTTCTCGTTGACATAGACTTGTATTCTACTAAGAATTCTATATTGCCTTATGAGATACCAAATCTTTTCCTAACTGCTAGGGCAAGGAAATCATGAAATGAAGGGTTCGGGTTCTCCATGATAAATCGAAGGCAATCAACTTCTGAACCCTCTGATATAGTCCTGGGTTCAGAACTAGGGCCAGCCTCAGCTTCAGTTCCTTCACTAAAGAGGGCAGATTGCTCTTGGGCTACTTGGGAGCCAATAGAGCTACTCCCCCTTAGAAGGATCTCGGCATGTTGAGGACCTTCAGTAGGTGATTGGATGGGATGAGTCAGGATATCTGAGTCCATCCCTTCTATACCAGAGACATGATGTCTGTTAACTCCACTAGAGGGTCCTCGTATGGGGCTACATATCGAGGTAGTTTCTTGAATACGCTCGTGATGAAGAGGTCGATTTGCAGTTCTGGGACTTGATCCCATCAGGGAGGGAATAGATCTGCGTTCGTGGACCATTCTAACTCTATCGGCTTGAGCCGAAATAGAGCATCCACTGTCACATTGTGGAGCGGTTGTATATGAACTGCTGACAGGAGCCATCACTTTAAGTAAGGGATGGTTAACGTCACCTATACCGCATGAGATATTTTCTAGCATTGACGATTGCGACGTCTCATTATCGCTTCGGTGTCCAAGATCAGTCGAAGGAAGTCTGATCTGCGTGGAGAGAGCTTCCCCACTCATGATAAGACCAACATGGTCTTGGGACTTTCGGACTTTAACCTTTGTTAGAGAAGCGATTAAGGAAGGACCTATATTGGTCTTTTTAGATCTCTTCATGCGTTTGATGCGTATTTTCTCCAGACTCTTGACGCATCTTTCAGCTGTGCTCTTAGCACTGGGTCTGTCACTATTGCGAACTGGAGAGAGTTCAGAACGCCTTGTTAATGTCTTGGAAATCTGACTGATTAACCAAGTCTCTTGACCAACCTTACAATCTCCTTTTATATTCCTATGGGAAAGGAGAGTTGGTGTGACTACAGACTTCAATGATTTTACAGCCATTGAAACCTTTGAGCTGGAGAGAATTGAGACTTCTTGAGGTTGATCTTGCATCCACGATGTTCCGGGAACCGGTTCATCTCCCTGGATGTTCATAGACCAGCCACTTCGGGTGCTGTCCACCCCAACTTCTCGTCCAGGTACATTGTTGCCTGAACCATTTCTAGACTTGGTTATTGCATGAAGATATTTAGGACTTAGTCCGACATATATCTTTCCTAGGATATACGTTACCTTCTGTAACTTGAATCCTAGATAGGAGGGGATGGGGTGATTGGCTGGAAGTTGCCAAGGGAGATTTTTCATGTCTGACAAGACTACAAACACCCCTTTTTGACATAGGGTTAAAATGTTCAGAAGGATTAACATTCCGAACTTGCTGTTTTATTTGAACTTGTTGAGTGGCGACAAGTCCAGAATGACTCTGAGATTTCTTGAGTCCTTCTCGTGAACATCAAACAGCCTTCCCTGGAATACGATGGACTATTGTTTCCTTACCACCTGTATGCTCTAGAACTCATAGGTATACTCCTCCAGGAGGGTTTTGGATTGTAGGAGGAGGTAAGGAAATGATGGTGGAGACATTTCTACTTCCCATCGTAGTCCCATCTTGATTGGACCTTGGACCCAAGGATCGAAGGTCCAACGATCCTGAAGGAACCTCCCTCCTACCAAAAGCATCTCTATGCTTCAAATGATCAGTAGGATTAAATTTTTGACCACCTGCCTGTGTCATCGCGGTCATTGTAGCCGTGGGATGTTGTTGAACAGCCCGAAGTATATTTCCGGACTTTTCCGTCTTCCTTTTAGGTTGGGGACCAACAACCATGGAAGACTTTCTCTTTGAAAGGATGCCCCAATTTTGGAGAAGACCTACGTTCTCCGTGGTGGCATTCCTAATCACTTCCCTAACTACCTCGACTGGGAAGAGGTCTCTACCCCAGATGTCGGAAGATATTAGCTTCCTTGTCTCATGTTTCAGTGTTGCGGCAGCGAACACAAACTCCCTACATGCTCTTCTAGCCTTCATAAAGGCGTAAAGGTCTTTCACTAAGGTAGCCATATGTATTTTTGCTAAGACCATGAGCACGTTTGGGGTACTTTGATGGGATGAACAAAACTCTAAGTAGTTTTGTAGAGATAGGGAGGCTGCAAGTCTCTCCTTTGTCTCTTGTTCATTATACAAGAGAAACTCGGATAGTTTAGGGAGAACTTCGTTAAACTGTCGACTGGCAACATCCGCATCTAATCTTCCTACTGAAAAAGTTAAATGGACTTCCTTCCAGTCCTTCTCCTGTCTGGGAAAGGCTGATGACAGAGGCTTGCACTCCTCAAGTGCCGAAAATGGTCTACCTGCCTCCACTGCCTTGGTAACAGATTTAAATGCCTTCCCCATAAAGGGGAATGAAATTGAAGCAGGAGCAAGAAAGGAAGAGTGCCTGTTACCCAGTGTGAATACCTTCGACACCGAGTAACCCGCCTTTTCCAGGGTACTTGACAGGATAGCCTATGCCTTATCATGGTCGAGAATCATGACTTCCTTCGATTTCGTTCCTTTTCTTGACTATGGTTCATCCTTCAGTCGAACAAAACAATTAGGAAAAGCGTCAAAGCTTGGGCAAAATTGGATTTTGTCCAAAGGAACAGCACCAATCTTCTCCGAGATGTAGAGTTTGCCATTTGAAATTGGCATCAGCTCCGCAAACCTCCAGGGATTGGTTTTGGAGCATGTCGGGAGGTCTTGATCCATGGGTCGTTTGTATGACCCTTGGGAAGCAACAAGTGGAGCTTTACTAGGCTCTATCTTGCATTTTACTTCCTGCTTTTCATGTTGTTTGCGAAAACTGTCCAATAGATTATTCACTTGGGCCCATAATTGGTCCGTTCCCTCTAATAGAGGGGTAGAAGATAAGGATATCGACATCAGTGGCTCTAGAGCCGGCATAGGCGGAAACAGTTCCGACACGACATTTTTCCTGTCTTCACATGGGCACTTCCTGCCCTCCTTCCCAAAGGCTATCTGGCCGTCGGGAGATGTAATTGGTGCCTGGGGCACCACTATTTCCTTACTTGCCTTTGGAAATAGTAGCTTCCGCATCCTATCATTAGGTAGGTAAGGTCCCGGAGAGATTTTCTGGAAGCCTCTCACCCAGTTGCGTAATTTATCTTGAGCTGTATCTCTAGTCTCTATCGACTTGGGATTCTCGAAACCTTCGGATATTAAGGTCTGATATACATTACAAACCTGCGGGTTCCAATAATGTAGGGATTCGGAAATAATATTGCAGGGGGCAGGAAACCTGCAAGTATTATGACCGTAAAAACCTTTACTCCTGATCTTGCAGAAGACTGCAGCACAAGTCATCTGGTGTTCCTCCTGTAAAGAAAGGAGAACAAAATGAGTATAATATAATTGATTATCTCACTGATAATCATTATGTAAAAGTCATTTTTAACAAAGTAGCTTAGGACAGTAAGCTATAAATGGATAGTAGGAGACACCTACTTGTGTATCCCATGTAAGCAACTGCTGTTACCTCCCCCCAGTGTTAGTTATATGGAGATTCCTCTACCGAGGTAACTCCAACTAAAAGGGTTCTAACCCCTAGGGGTAGAAAAGTGTATAAGTCACTGTCCCTTTTTATTTCTAACACTGTGGGGTTAGGATGACTGATTCCTCAATCAGAATATTGAAGAAATACTATTCTTTCAATATAGGAGCGGTACCAGCAGAAGCTCGCCAAGGGTACCCAAGATATGTTAGAAATAACTACTGTATAATCCCACTATAGTTTTCTATTTGTAGCATATGCTATGTTGCAAATTACTGGCTACTGTATAATTATATATAAAGTAGTTCAGCCATCGTGCTGCCTTTTTGGCAAGCATCTGATGGCTTAGTCCAGCTGGCATGACGCCAACTGGACTAAGAAAAATAAAAGATATATATTTGTGTATCCCACCCAACCTATTTGTTGTGACCTCCCTTACAAAATTAAATCATAGAGTTTCCTGATCAAGGAGACTCAAGGAAAGGGTTCTACCCTTTAAGGGTTAGGAGTGTAGCACTCTAGCCCTTTAAATATCTAATATTGTAAGGTAATCTTAAAAAATGATTTCTAATCAGAATATTGAAGAAGTTATATTCTTTCAATATAGGATTGGGCTCAGCAAATACCTGGGTAGGGATACCCAAGATATATTGGAAATAACTACTAGTATGATATATACAGTAGTTTTCTATCTGCAGTATATCCTACACTGCGAATATACTGACTACCTGTATAAACATATACTGTAGATCAGCCGGCATGTCGCCGGCATAGCTAGTTCTTGCCGGCACATCCAGCATGATAGCTAAAGGTGAGAGAGATAGCATGGAGTGAAGGCTACCTATTACTGTGTATGTATACAGTAATTAAGAATGTAAAGTCTAATTTTACTGCCTTTCTCCAGAAATAAGGTTCAAATGGAAGGGGAGAATGTCACATTCAGGCTTTCATCCAGCCACAGTACTATTGCCGGCAAGGTCCCGCCGACACACTGCCGGAAGGCTAGCCTCCAGCAGTACTAGTACAGTCGGTATGCTGCCAGCTGAGTCAGCACCTATCTGTGCCGGTCTGGCCAGCAGTACTCCGGCAATAGAATTTGTGGCTAGCAGTTCAAGGGATAACTGAAGAACCTTAGAGACAGAAGGGACTTCCCATTCCCAGCCATCATGGCTGCTGGCAGCAGGCAGCCGCCGACAGCCGTCATGGCTGCAGGCAATTGGCATGACTACTAGCAGTATACATCGCCGCCGGCAGCCGTCATAGCCACCGACAGATGAAAGACACATAGACGCCGGCAACCAACTTGGCCGCCGGCAGTTGTCATGGCTGTATGCACCTGTCATAGCCGCCGGCAGCCGGACAACGGCAGTGGGGAGGGAGTCTGGCCGGCACTGGCAACCCAACGGTATCGGTAAGGTTGCAGGATACCGGTATCATAAAAGAACAGAGGGGGAGGAAAAAGGGTCCTATTTGGGGTGTGGTAGGAGCTGGCAATTTTGCCAGACCTAAACACCTTAAAGAAACTCTGTTTCAGTATCGGCGCCATCCCAGGCGGCAGGAGAATCATCTATTCTCCAGCCTAGGGTGGGCCAATACAGTTAAGGGGATGGCAGCAGTGCCACTTCCTCTCAACAAGGGAGAAACAGAGTTCCAGTGCCACGCTATCCTAGGCCTAAGAAGATACTACACTTCAGCCTAGGGTCAGCGAGCATAGGACTAGTCAACTAGACCACAGGGAGAAGATGGCAGCATCATACAACCACTTCAGGTGTAGCCTAGGGAGGGCTAGCCTCCTATGCCGGCAGCCTAGCTGGTAGGGGAATGACTATTCACCCTGCCGGCCGACTGCTGACACAAGACTAAATACTCAGAGTTCCTGACCGAATCCCAAAACTTGCCATCTGCAGCTAAGGGACAAGACAGAAAAACCCTAGGTTAGTCATGCCTGAATTAAAAATTCAAGGCCGACCCATTAGGGTACACTCAGAGGGAAGAGGGATTACCCTTAAATATCTAATAGAGACGAGTATCGGTTATATAATAATTCCAGGAGATATCTATCTCCAATGAATTGATAACCAATACACGAGGGTAACGGGGGAAATGTCGAAAGTATATGTTGCCTAGGTTAGGTTACCTAGGCAAGGCGAGATCTCGGTTACCTACTAAATTATATATCACCGAAACTCTGACATATATGATCGACGCAGAAAAAGGAAAAATTTCTGCATATAAATATCTTACAAATATGAAAATACCTAAATAGCTTAATAAATAATTTATTAATGCTATTTTAAAAACCGGGAATGTCGTTCTACTAACTAAATAACACACCCAACGAACGACAGCACCCATGGCGCCTCCGGTAACAGGCCTAGCTCCTAATCACAATAAATTACTCTAATTTCACTGTGAGAGAGGAACTAAAAACACATATTATAAAGATTTAATACTCAAATTCTCAGAAGCTAAAGAAGCTGGAGAATGCATAATAAAATTCCTTGAAAATTGATCGAAAATGTCAGATCAACAGGGAACACCACCGAGCGAAATCGCTACAAAATAAGGAATGTTCGCCATCTTAGATATGGCGCTGTTGTGATACTCAATAGTATGAAAACTAGGGTGACCTTGATATGGCTCCCCTTCTATTTTGCCACTTCCCCCTCGAAGCGTTAACGGCATTAGGAGTGCAGATTGCTATGTGGCATGTCAAGAATATGTCCTCTGATATTATGCGATATCTTTGAGAGAAATTTAAGGATATTCGCACCAGGAGTTAGAATTCTGGATATCTAAAGGTAAAATTCTCTGGGAATATCACTGTAGTACATATATCCCTTAGGAAGCTACTTATTGGAACTTCCATCAGGACGACATAGCTTGAGACCATATATATATATATATATATATATATATATATATATATATATATATATATATATATATATATATATATATATATATATATATCAAAGAACTGTATTGTTTTAATAAGAATTATAAATATTACCAAGAATATTTTAACCTACGTCTTCTAACTTTTGAATGCTCCTTTTCAAGTATTTGCCCTATTGCATGACAAGTTTTAAACAAAACGCATCTAAGTGCTTGGGCTAACACTACTGTGGAATATTTCAAATCTTCATACGACCTTCCAGTTGCAAGGTATTGCAGTGTACCTGTTAATCATTCAAGTTTAGATACGGACTTCCTCACGCTGGCATTTTGTTTAGCGATGAGAGGCTCAGTGACAGGTAGCAGCTTAGTAGGTTTCCCGGTCCACCAGCAGTTCTGTGAAGGTAAAATTTCCCCTTCGTAGTAGAGAAGCCCAGTCTACGGATGTTGGAGAGGAAGAGATGTTGACATAGTGCTTGCTGGGCATCAAATGACGTTAGACAGATGGTAGAACTATCAGTTCAGATGACCTGTCAGTTAAAACTGCACGTGTACAGTATGGGGACCTTTAGAGGCAAGGGATTGGACTGTCACATAATGTCATAGAGACGAAACATTCATATATGATTAACACTTAAACCCCTCTTGCCTAAGGTAGGAAAGAAAATAACCTGACATTAGCTCCTGACTACTAAGCAGGGGTAGATCTATGCACCTCATAACCTTAATAAACAGTTCAGTTAATAGTAAGATTGCGTGCACTATTGAAATCTATTTAAACACGACTATATCTCAAAATCTAGGCAATCAAATTTCTAGTCTCCGACGTCTCCACCAAGCTACCAATACGACATACAGAACATTAGTGGTGTGGAATAAGTTTTATAGGATTAAGATTGAGAAATCAGAAACAAATGATGCCATGCTGTCATGCAGTAAGAAAGATAAGAGATCGGAAGTACATGCTATAATACTGCTTTCTGTGCTCATATCTTAAGGTAGGTTATTCATGTTTATAACACAACTGATCCTTCACAGATATCTGTTTTTTTTTTTTTTTTTTTTTTTTTTTTTTTTTTTTTAATATAGTAAGATGCGTTTATTCTGATTGCCATTAATATCTTCTATGATCATTAAATTTTAGAGAAAATTTAATGTTGTGCTGGCTGCCTACGTCAGTTTTGGCGCAGACGTCTTTACAGACTATTGTCCGATATATCTATCGACCAACGGAAGCATTATATACTTCAGTTAAAGCATTATGGATAACACTTTTTGGAGAGTAGATTGTTGTCATTTAAGGAAGAAGAAATGAAGGTTTCAAAAAGATCTCACAGAGTATGAATA
>NC_090725.1:154030397-154042897 GCF_036898095.1 Palaemon carinicauda | reverse complement strand
TAATAAAGACATATAAGATTTACATAAGGCATATGAGACAATTAGAATAGAGGCGAATGTATTCGGATTGGAAAATGGTAATCAGTAGTATAAAATATTCTCAAAGACTGCGGTAGAATACTAGTCTTAAAAGTCAATTCACCTCTGCGCGAAAAGCCAGAGAATTAAATTCAATCCTAGGGAACACATATTCGTCGTGCCTGTCAACCGCCAGATAAACCGAGCAAGGAATCACGAGTTATTCAAAATTTAATTTGGAGGAACCTTATTGTGGAGAGCCATTGAGGACCGTGAGGGAGAGTGTTTGCCACCCATCTCTATCCTATTTCATCCTCTTACAACATAGTAGTACCGATGATATTCCCTTAAAATGGCTAGATCAGTGTTTAGTTTACTACTTTATCATTGTAATCTAATTTTACATCTCTGATGGTACATCAGTCCAATCAAAATGATTGAAACTTGCTTCTTGTTTTTAATTGGCGTCTGTGGCACGAGCTTCCAGAAATCACAACTAAATTCTTTGACTTAATCTAGCTCTATAGAAATTTACACCATACTATAAACCCCATTGTGATGGGATTTGTATTGCTATAATGGGTCTCTGATGGGTATTATTGATACGCCTTGCCTTTTTAAAATTGATATCATAGCCTAATCAGCTAATTATCCTGTATCGACATTCCTGGCTAGTAGGAAACAGTATACCAGGTCATACTTAGTACTATGTTTCAAGACACTTTGATACTTGTCTATGCCAATACAAACATATAAAAGCATGCCGTATTTAACATGAAATAATTATCTATCTATGAGTGAGAAAAATGTGGCTTCTTTTAGTGCATCTCAAGCCTGATTTGATTTTGTCGACGTCTCTCTCTCTCTCTCTCTCTCTCTCTCTCTCTCCTCGAGCAGGAAACAGTGTCTAGAACTTCCCTAGGCCCTAAGTGTCTTTCAGCCTTATTTCTAAATTCTCTAGCTGTGTACACTCAGGTTATTTCTTTTTAATTGATTACATGATCAATTTATTCACCAAATTTCAAGTATTCTATTCCTTTCTCTTACCTGTAGTCAATAGTTATTCAGTCCGTTTTTTTCTACCTGTCGCCTCTATCATGTTCACAGAACTAAGCCGACAGGAAACAATTTGATTTATCTATTTATATACACTTTTCTTACATTTCAACCCTTATTATTCCTTATATACTACAGATACCATTTTCAGCTATATCTTCGCCATTTTCCGATTCATGGCATTCAGCATCTGCACTTAACTAAAGAAGAAATTGGTTGAATAATCCCTTTCATGCATTTAAATGATGCTTTTCCTTGGAAAATCTTCTTCTCTGGCGAATCTTTTGCATAGTGTACCTTCCTTGATTCAACTATTCCGTGACTCTTGAAGGTTCATAATATCTTAAGGCATATTATTTCTCTTTTCCATTTTAGCATCCATGACAATAATTACCCCTAAATGTTTATATTAAGTCACCTGTTTCTGATCTTTTATTTCTCTTGCAAAGATTCCTTTGCCTTTATAATCTTACTGATCCTTAAATATCCCATCAACTCTTTTTATATTGATATATTTCCAACATGTGACTGACATCTATTCCTTATTACCTATCAATATCTTATACTCTGAGACGTGTCGACTTCTACTCTTTGTTTATGAACGCCTATCTTTCGGCCTTCTCCAATCACGTAATTCTTACAGATATTATGCAATTATAGAAATATAAAGGTAATCCACGATCATTGTTGCTTATTGAATTAAGCATATTCCACAGCAACTGTTTTAGCTATGTTCACGTATAACCTATGTATCGGCTGCATTTCTTACATTCCAATGTAAGAATGTAAATTCTGTTTGCCTTTTTTTTCACTGGTAGATGTATCCTTATTTTCTCTCTCTCTCTCTCTCTCTCTCTCTCTCTCTCTCTCTCTCTCTCTTATATCATCCTTTCGTTGCCGTCGAGAAAAGAAAAAAAAAATTTATCACTGAATTGCATTCTACGTAATCGCATTTTTTTTTCAGAAGCATTTTTACTTCATACCGTCATGATATTTATATTTGCTCAAAATGCTTGATAATAGACTCAGTATTAAAATTTTATATTTATAAGATGTACTTGAACTGGTTTGACAATTAAATATTTATTTGGAGTCACTATATTCCGGGTACTTTGCCTTTGATGCATTTATTGTACATTAGAATTCAAAGATCACTTATCTTTTGTGTGAATGCCTAATATACCCTAAATTAGATTTCTTAGTGTGCATATAAATTTGAGCATAAAGCCGTTTTCCCTAACAGGAAATAACTCAAAATGAAATACAAGCCACTGACGCAACTGGCATAATCATTCCTTAACCAGAAGCTCCTTTACACATTTTGTAATTAGCACTCCCCTACTCGCTGCTTCTTTCACCCCCTTTTTCCACTCACCCCTTTGCCTCTATCTTTTTATGAATCTTCTTCTCTTACCTGGCAACACTTCTCAATTATCCACTCTCATTCCAACTTACCGTTATTCTGTCTTTCCAGAAGGCAAAATTCTCTCAAACTACCCTTGCTCATCCCTCCACAAACGGTAACCTTTATTCGAATTCTACTTGGTTTATTCTTCTCATACTTTATATATGTTTTCGGTAGTATTTCAACCCTCTTACAAAATAGTCTAAAAATGGTTCCGAGTAATATGACATTTTTAAAATCATACTTTTTTAAGAGTTACATTAGATAAAAGTTGCTTAAATGTTACCATGTATATGCACATAGATTCATATTGTAATTTATTTTCAATTGTATCAGCTTCAAGAACTGGACCTATGCCATGATACGCAATTTCACACACATCTTAAGATAAAATACCGTCTGTAATGAAACATTTGTTAAGTGATTTGAATAAAACCTTGGCAAGATTTTTTCTTTTACTATTTCAAATTGAACGACCAGTTTCAGCAATAATTTTACATTTATGGCAAAATAAACATAGAAATTTCAATAATTTCCAGCCCAATCCTCTTGTTTTATGCTAAGATGTAGTCTCGATACGTTCTAATATTTCAGTAAACCATTCACTTGTGGACCCAAAATTATAATCGTAAAGATAATCTGTCTTTTGATGATTCAATTAATGGGATTTCCAGGTTATTCGATGGAGAAAAAAAATACAACTTTTTTATTGGATATTCTGCATCTTTAGCTGATCAATGACGTCATAGTTAAGATTTCACTCCTAAGCACCAGTCGTAAAGAGAATAATCTTTATGTTCAAATTCCAAAATTAATATTCACCTTTCAAAATGAATTGCCATTTTTTATTTCGATAACATTTTTATACAGAAGCACGAAGCTCCTTATATGAGTTTGTTTCCAGTATCATATTCAGCTAGAAAAAAAAGAGAATGAAAAGAGCTAATCGATGAGCAACTTGGAATATAATGCATATATATATATATATATATATATATTTAAATATATATATTATATATATATATATACATATATATATATATACATACATACACACATATATATATATATATATATACATATACATATATATATATTTATATATATATATATATATATATATATTTGAGTCGTCTGAGAGTATATAGGATATATGATTATGTTTTATGTATAATTGTTGCTATGAGAAACGTCCACGTAGTTATCACTTGGGGATTCATATGTACCATTGGTGTACTGTAGAATTATGGATAAGTTGATTCTCATACATACTGTATAGCCACTAGTGGATTCTCCTGAAACGCGCTGTTCCCTTCTCTACGTCTTTATCTTTTCTTTTTTACAATTACTTCCGATTTATTCATTCCTCTTATCACCAATTTTTTTTTTCTTAATCAAAGAAAAAACAGCTTTATCTTCATCCATGATCACCTTTTTACCAGTTTCCCTAAATATCCATATATTTAACTTATTTCATCTGTCATTCCAATCCAGTTCAGTTCTATAACTTTAGTCTTTTTTTTTTCTTTTTAATTGATCCCCTACCATAATAAAGAGCTGGATCAACAATTCCTTTTGAAACTACCTTCTACATCTATGTTAATACTGTGGCTTATCTTTCTTATTTACAAATAATAGACGTTGCAACCTTCTATCATCATGACCCGAAATCCATTTAAACATATATGTGCCTGACTTCTCGCATCACTAAATCCATAACAGGATTAAAGCAGCCATAAAGACCAACACACTTTTATTTCAGCCCATTGTTACTCCAATCAAATGAATTTACTACCAACAAATTCTAACAATTTCTACTTCCGTCGTTGAATTTTGTATTGTCTTTAAAGTTTAATTTCCTACCATGTATTACCAATTCCTTCCCCGTTGCCTCTATCAATTATTATTATTATTATTATTATTATTATTATTATTATTATTATTATTATTATTATTATTATTGTTGTTGTTGTTGTTGTTGTTGTTGTTGTTGTTATTAGTTAAGCTACTTCTCTAGTTGGAAAAGCAGGATACTATATGCCAAAGGGCACGGACAGGGAAAATACTCCAGTGAGAAAAGGTAATAAGGAAACAGATAGAATAGTATGCATGAGTGTACCCTCAACCAAGAGAACACTAACCCATGACAGTGAAAACTAGGGTATACGGGATATGGCACTACCCGAGATTAGAGTACAATGGTTTGATTTTTGAGAGTCCTTTTCCTAGAAAAGATGTTAACCATAGCTAAAGAGTCTATTCTACCCTTCCGAAGTGGAAAGCAACCAATGAATAATTACAGTGAAAAATGAATTTTCGGTTATCTTAGTGTTTTCGAGTGTATGGGAAGGAGGATAGTGTGTAAAGGATTGACCAGACTATTTAGTGCATATGTAGGCAAAGTAAAAATGAACCATATCCAGAATGGGATCCAGTGTAATGCTATCGGCCAGTCAAAGGCCCCAATAACTTTCTAGTGATAATACCTCAACGGGTGGCTGGTACCTTGGCTGACCTACTACCTATTTTAGCTTAATTTTCTTTTACTTTTAAACTCCTCACTTAAGACTGCACACCCACTTCTTATCTAGAACATGCTGTTTGTATATTATCGTTTCTTTTATTCTGTTTTACTTTCTCTATTGAATTCTATATCTTCTTATGTGTGACATCATGCCATTATAATTTTTACAGCTGCTTCCGTCTACTTTACCATCGTGCAACCCAGCAATTATTTCCCATGGGGTCACTCCTTCGAAACCTTCCCTTCATATTTTCATGGACTAAGCTACCTTGCGTAACATACTAGATAATTGTAAAATATTTATTACAGAAAATTTCTTGAGAAATGACGTCTATTGCCTTTTTTCTTGAAGGCAATGGGAGGAGCATAGTTTGCTACCCTATGGGAAATACTGTCACATATATTTCATCCTCCCAATAATTAATTTGGAGTAGTTTCCTCTTGTAAGCACCGGAGATGTATGTGTCCTGTCCTACCATGTCTCATTTTGGTACCATAGTTCAGTTAGTATATTGTACATGCTGTGAACAATATTGTGCATGCTGTAAAAATTTTTTCATGACTTTCATTCTCCTTTGCGTTCAGATTTCTTCAAATTAAACCATACACAGGTAGTAATGAATGCACAGCTAATCCTTACAGTCATGCATCTTTTACGATATTGATTTTCTCTTCCATTTGTCGACCTGTTATGACCAAATTCACAATTCTTGAATTGGTAATTCTTGAATTTCAGCCAGGTTGCAGATACTGTAATAACACCAAACACAATATTAATGATAATAGTAATCAGGTATCACATGTAAAATTGCTTGAACCGCGTTGAGCGTCATGAAATACTCCGACGCTCGATTATTGATCCTGGAAGTTTGAGAGATGCCATCATTTCTGATGTTCAGACGCAACAGGTTGCTATTTGCCAAAATAATGCTCTCATGACAAATCTAAATGAAGATTACGTTATTTCTAGACTTTATTCTACATATTGCGTGGGAAATCAAAGTTTATTATTTTCATTAACATTATATCTACCAATATTATAATTATTTATATGATCTTAAATTTTTGGAATATTGTTATTATAATAAACTAGTATATAATGAAATTGTTACAAAATAGATTGGTAGAAATGCTTTTATAGAGTACTGAGTAGTTAATACTGAAGGTTCGTATGGGTAATTTATACAAGATGGGCTGACATGGTAAATACAACTTCTTTCTTTTAGAAATAGCTGCCACAGCGGAAACAAAATAATTGAGTTTGGTTTTGATCCAGTGACGTGTTATTTCGTATTGAAACCTCATAGCAGGGCCTTTCACGAATTATTTTCACGCCCTGAATGTTGTCATTCCTTTTCGGCCACCTGGGCAGAAGGTACCTGCGGCGTCACGAAGAGACTTCGACGAGAAGCAGATGTAAACAATCTAGGTTTGCCCGAACAGAAGATTTCTTTGTTAGAAAAGTGATTTTGAATCGAATGTCTGAGATTCTATGCATTGCAATGCCTTGCAGGTGTGTTGCAGTGGTGTACTCGAATACAGAAGGTGAAAATATCTTTCTGCATTTCTTCCTAAAGAATGAATTGTTAAGAAAACAGTGGGTCGCTCAAGTGCAAAACACACGCCCCTAATGGACGCCCTGCCAAACTTCGCGGCTTCAGAATATATTTACTTCAATCAATTACTCAAAATAGAATGGTATTATTTGACCACATTATATTAACAACAACCACAAAATAACAACAACAACAACAACAACAACAAAAATAATCATCATCATCGTCATCATCATCATTATTTCATCTTCATCTTTATCTTCATTACAATAATGATAAAAACAACAAAAGAATTTCCTATAATATTGATCATAAAAATTATTATAAATACACCTACCTACATTACATTTCTAACGTCAGTTCACGATATCCACCAATCACTCAAATATCTGCTACTTGTTGGAAATTTATTAGATTAGTTTTGCGATGGTGAAATTAGATATTTTTTCTTAGTTTTCATGCTCAATTTTAGATATAAAGTCTCTCTCCCTCTCTCTCTCTCTCTCTCTCTCTCTCTCTCTCTCTCTCTCTCTCTCATCGATTTTTTAAGTAATAGATCGTAAAGAGTTGTTGATGGGAACCATAGTGAGTATAGGAATGTGATATCTCGTGTTCCTCAGGGTAGTGTTCTTGGCCCATTACTATTCATACTATATACACATGACATGTGGACTAGCCTAGAATATAAGCTCGTTGCATCAATTCCATTTCCTGAGTGTAGCTCTGGCATTGCTGAACCCCTTAATAGAGATGTAACTGAAAGGAGTGCATGGTAAAAATTATAGGGTATGAAGTTGAATCATAACAAATCTCAAATATGATTGTAAGTAGGTCGAGGACAGTGGCTCCTTAACATCCAGATTTTTGCTTTGATAATGTTTCTTTAACTTTGTATGACTCTTTTAAAATTTTATGTGTGATTCTGGATAGCAAATTTACTTTTGAGAAATAGATTTGGAATGTGTTTTCTTTAATTGGCAAAAAAACTGAGTAATCAATATATTATGAAGAGGAGTTTTAATTCTTTCATTCTGCCTTGTTTTGTTGAATTGTTCTCATGTTAGGTCTTCAGCTGCTAAATCTCATCTTAAATTATTGGATAGGAACTCACGATCTATTGATACTTTTATTCTTGATCTACAGTAGATACTAATACTTCTCTTGCACTGTCGTTCAGTCAGTTCGTTACGCATGTTACAAGATTTTTCATAATTCTAACTATTCTTTGATCTTAAATCTTCAGGGACAGTAACATCTTGTTTGTATTAATAGGTATGCATTCAATTCTAATAGCCATGCCTTTTCCGTCATAAGGCTCAATCGACACAGTTTTATTTTAGCTGTTACCAAGTTGTCAAATGATCTTTCTATCGGGTAGCTGAATTGGTGGAACTTCAAAAGTTCAAACTTGCAGCTAGTATTTCTATGTTGAACAGGCTAACAAGTCTCTTTTTATAGTTTACATATGAAAGATCGATTTTAACGTTTTTAGTTTCTTAAAGTTTTTTTTTTCTTAGATTTTTAGTACTTTCTAGTAATTCATTTATTTCCTTAGTACCTTTCCTCACTGGGGTATTTTTCCCTACTGGAGACCTTGAGCATATAGTATCTTGCGTTATCAAATATATGTTATATATATATATATATATATATATATATATATATATATATATCCTATCTATCTATCTATCTATATATATATATATATATATATATATATATATATATATATATATATATATATATATATATATATGTATATATATATATATATATATATATATATATATATATATATATATATACAAACACAAATAATGCTTCATAATATAAAATTAATTGGTTCCGTAGTGACTTTTGTATCGCGATTTTTTTTTCGCATTGTGAGTCCCCTTTTACATATGAATAGCCCAATTCATTCCAAGCCCTACAAAAACACCGCATTGAATTTCTGTAATAAGGCTTAACCACATAACTATTTGAATCATTCATTAATAAGCTAACCATTAATAACTTGTAAATTAATTGTATAATTAGAACAGATAGTACAACAATACAATAATAAATGGAAAATACTGTAAAAAAAATGTGGAACCTTACCTTTGGAGTCACTGAGACAAGTCCGAAAGAGAAATGGCGGGGTGAAAGAGGAGAATGTCAGAAGGGCAAAAAATATTGACAAGTAGCAGAAAATATAAAAACAACTTCACAAAACACCTTAATAAATGGCATAAAACTTTAACACTTAACTTTGCGAAACATATTAACATATGGCAGAAAATATTAACAGCTCTATGATAAACTTAAAATTAAATTAATTTTTTTCTTGTCTTTTTCTAATTTTGTATTTTTTTACTTTACGTTTTGAATTTCATAACTTTAATAATTTTCTTCATTGTCTCTTTTCTTTTTTTGGACAACTTTCAGCTTCCTCTTAGCCAACTAGTATCGAAGGCCTCTTTAATAAATAACCACCCAAGGAAGGTTTGTTTCTGCCTGCCTTTTAAAATGTTCCGGAAAGGACTCAGGCAAACATTATTAGGCTGCTCAAGATGACGACCTATGTAAACTTTTTTTTGGTATTTCCTTTCGACAAAAGCCGCCATTTTATGGTAGCAAGCTAGAGTCTCCTTAATTTCTACCGTTGTCATAGGGTCATCCTGCTCCTCCTCCTCGCCACTAGAGAACTGTGCATGATCGACGTTCACTTGCATGGCCTTCAACTCCTTCAGGTTATCCATTGTAAGTTTTTCTTGGTGCTCCTCGAGAAGCCAATTAATGTCGTCCTTATCGACTTCCAGACCCATGGACATCCCAAGTCTAACGATCTCGGCAAACACAGATTGAGCAAAAGATTCAGGACCGTCGAAATCTCGTGCAGAGACGGCCTCAAGCCACAGTTTCTTTAACGCAAGCTGTATTAATGAGTCTAGGCATATCACAACGTCGAAATGCTCCTTCCAAATTTCATGTAGGAAGAGGTTTGTGCTGTCAGTGATTCTGAAGCATAGCTTGAAGAGATACTTCGTGTAAAACTTCTTAAAGTTTGAAATCACTTGCTGGTCCATTGGCTGGAGAAGAGGGGTGGCGTTAGGCGGAAAATAGAGAACCTTGACGAACAAATGCTTACTCCGCCGGGATATCTTGCTCAAAGCCCGAGGGGTGAGCAGGGGCATTGTCCAACTCCAGCAGGCCTTTCCGGAAGGTGTTGTCCTTCCAAATATTTTTTCACAGCCGGACCGAAACAAAGATCTAGCCACTCGGTGAATAAGCATCTTGTTACCCAGGCTTTTGGATTAGTCCTCCATATCACTGAAAGCTTCTTGTTAAGCAGTTTGTGTGCCTTGAAGGCTCGAGAAGTCTCCACATGATATACCAACAGGGGTTTCACCTTACAACCCCCACTGGCATTTACACAAAGTGCAAGGGTAAGCCTGTCCTTCATAGGCTTATGCCAGAGATGTACATCCGACGAGGCATATTCTTAAAAATAAAAACAGTTTTGTCACAGTTGAAGACTTGCTGGGGACTGTAGCCCTCCTGAAGAGTCAACTTGTTGAACATCTTAACAAAGGCTTCGGCCGCTTTCGTGTCCGAGCTGGCAGCCTCCCAATGCCGCACCACTGAATGAATGCTAGACCGGCTCTTAAATTTTTCAACCTACCCCCGAGAAACCTTGAACCTTAAAGCAGGGGTGCCTGCTTCAATGTCCCTTCTCCTGCGTCATCTTCAGCCTGGGCATACACGAGATCACTGAAAATGGCGCTGGCCATCTGTTGGATTATCTTTAGAAATTTCCTTGTCTTTAATCCAAATAAGCAGCAGTGTCTCCATCTTATCATTATCGTGGCTCCTCTTGCTCGAAAAAAATAGTCACGCCCTTAGAAGGTGTAGCTGCTTTGATGGCTTCTTTCTGTTATAGGATGGTTCCTATCATAGACAGATTTTGGCTATATTCCTTAGCCATCATGCTTAGCCGCATGGTAGCCTCGTACTTCTTGATTTTCTCAAGCTTCGTCTCCATAGAGAGTATCCTCTTCTTCTTTCCTGACACATCAGCAACTTTCTTGGGACCCATGGCTAAAAACGTATGAGTTGAATAAGGCAACACAATACTCTTTAGTATGTAAAAGCACAAAAGTGAAATCACAAACCCGAATTCAATGTTAACACTAGCGCTGCCGAAGAAAAATGATTGAAAGACGCCGCTGCGTAGATACATAATGGGATAGATACTAACCAATAGGAGATTATTATCATATGGTATTATTATTATTATTATTATTATTATTATTATTATTATTATTATTTCTATTATTATCACTAGCCAAGATACAACCCTAGTTGGAAAAGCAAAATGCTATAGGCCCAAGGGCTCCAATAAGGAAAAATAGCTCAGCAAGGAAAGAAAATAAGGAAATGAATAAAGGATAAGAACAAATTAACAATAAATCATTCTAAAAATCAGTAACAACGTCACAACCGATATGTCATATATAAACTATAAAAAAGACTAATGTCAGCCTGTTCAATATTAAAACATTTGCTGCAACTTTGAACTTTTGAAATCCTACTGATTCAACTACCCGATTAGGAAGATGTTTCCACAACTTGGTAACAGCTGTAATAAAACTTCTTGAATACTGTGTAGTATTGAGCCTTACGATGGAGAAGGCCTGGCTATTAGAATTAACTGCCTGCCTAGTATTACAAACAGGATAAAATTGTCCAGGGAGATCTGAATGTAAAGGATGGTCAAAGTTATGAAAAATCTTATGCAACATGCATAATGAAATAATTGAACGACAGTGCCAAAGATTAATATCTATATCAGGAATAAGAAATTTAATAGACCTTAAGTTTCTGTCCAAGAAATTAAGATGAGAATTAGCAGTTGAAGACCAGACAGGAGAACAATTCTAAAAACTAGGTAGAATGAAAGAATTAAAACACTTCTTCAGAAAAGATTGATCACTGAAAATCTTGTAATACTTTCTCAATAAGCCAATTTTTTGTGTAATGAAGAAGACATAGACCTAATGTGATTCTTAAAAGTAAATTTGCTGTCTAGAATCCCACCTAAAATTTTGAAAGTCATACAAATTTGAAGAAATATTATAAATACTGAGATCCGGATTTTGAGAAGACACCGTCCTTGATCTACTTACAATCATACTTTGAGTTTTGTTAGGATTCAAATTCATACCCCATAATTTGCACCATGCACTAATTTTAGCTGGATCTCTATTAAGGGATTCAGCAACCCCAGATCTGCATTCAGGGCATGAAATTGATGCAAAGAGAGTAGCATCATGTTCATATGCAACAAGCTTGTTTTCTAGGCTAAACCACAAGTCATGTGTATATAGTATAAAAAGTAATGGGCCAAGAACACTACCCTATGGAACACCAGATATCACATTCCTATACTCACTATGGTTCCCGTCAACAACAACTCTTTGAGATCTATTACTCAAAAAATCAATAATAATGCTAAAACACGACCCACCCACTCCCAACTGTTTGAGTTTGAAAACAAGGGCCTCATGATTAACACAGTCAAAGGCAGGACTATATTCAAGGCCAATCATACGAACTTCTTGACCACAATCAAGGGATTTCTGTACAGCATTGGAGATTATAAGAAAGGCATCACATGCTCCAAGGTCTTTACAAAAACCAAATTGCAAACTATGGGGTAGATAACTACCTTCAGCAAACCTATTAAGACGTTTTGCCAGAAGACGTTCAAAAACTCTGGATAATATGGGAGTTATGGAAATTGGGCGGTAATCAGTTGGACTTGAGCTACCACAAACACATTTACATAGAGGAGTGACATTACCAATTCTCCAACAAGTACTAAAAGCTCCTCTTCTTGCTAACTTGCGCTAAATAACAGATAACTTTGGAGCTAAGAAATCTGCAGTCTTTATAAAAA
>NC_090725.1:153995397-154025397 GCF_036898095.1 Palaemon carinicauda | reverse complement strand
GTACTTGTATGCATTGCAAAGACTTTCGGCTCACATCATAAGAAATGATAAATTTTCTTTGACATAATGCAATAAACCAGATGCTCATATCTGTTATAAATTGACCGTAACATGGCACAGAAAAATTTTATACAGGTGCGTAGATATTGCCGCGGCCAAAAATCATATGCTTGATTAAAATATCGTCAAAGACAGAATATGCAGATGGTTATTACCTTAGTGCTGTGTTGAATGCGGTATTCTATAGTCGTTATTCTTTTCATCCTAAATAACTGAAGATTTGATTGCATTTCCGTTATATAAATTGCAGGGTAAAAAGATTTCATTGATCGCTCTGAAAGCAAGATCATTTTAAATTCAAATAGCTCACTTGACGTCAAAAGTTTATATTTTTGGAATTCTTATAATAATTTCATTTAAAAAAGAAATCCAGAAATAATATATTTTATATGGTATATAAGTCATACAATTGTCTTAATTCTGATTATTCATTGTATTCTAAGATATAATATAAAATACAAAATAATCTTCACCATACAATTTGCAAGGAATACTTTCATTACAAATATACTGCCAAAAGAGTTAACATCTCAAACGTATTAGATAAAACCTGAACTTAAATAACGTTTGTAACTTCACATGCATCCCAATCTCCTCTTTTATCTCATATGTTTACCTGAATTAAGACCGGCTAATTCTCTTCACTGATTAACTATCTACCTCAATAAGATTATTATTATTGAAATAAAACAAAACACTCTGACAGTCATCAGAAAAAAGTCTTCTTATTATTTATTACCAACTTTAGTCCTTAAAGAATGGGATGTAAGCCTAATTCAGCAGCAATGACAGAATTTCAATTTTCATAGTTTTGGACAGCATGTCGTCAATAGACAACCGTTCCTTAAAATTCACGGAAATACCTCCACAGCCAATTCTAGCATCATTAACAGATGCATCACAATAAATATGGATGGTGTTAGATCTATGCAATGTGCTAGTTTTAGCTAGAAATAATTGGCTCAACTTACAGGTATTTCACTCATTTCTTTTAAATTTCCATTAAGTGTATTCTCTTGAAAATGACAGCATAACCATTTCTTAGGAAATACTCGATTTTTAACTAGAAAAAAATTACAACGTTGGTGCACCTTATTATAACAATCACCTTTCATGCAGACCTCCACGACCTAAAAATCTACCAAAAGCTACCTACGTGGTAACTATTTCAATAATTTTATCTGCAAGATTAAATTCTAGTCCCATGAAGTCTATCATCGTATTCACTGAACAACACAAAATGATCTGATAGTATGATTATGGAAAACGTCAATAGACATTTATCATAATTATGCCTGCCCTATAAGTACAAGTGCTGCAGAGTTAAAAACTGAAGGCATTATGGTGATGTACACCACCCTCAGGAAAAAAATCTACCTACTGTATATTTACTAACACTTGTTATGGCCTGATTTCTTGGCAGGATATATTTGGTATAATTGACAACTTCATCCCTTATTTCATTAGTACTAATGTAAATACCAAGATATTTATGATACTCGATCTATTCCAAAAGCTTTCCGTTGAATAAAAAGTTATAACATTAATCATTCACCGCCCTCAGATTAAGAATTCAGATAACACACTAAATTAGGATATCGTCGGTATAGATAATAACCGTAGATAACGTACTGAATTAGGATATCGTCAATATAGATGAGGCTACCATTACTGGCAATTTTATCTATCTTAGTTATAAAGAGAATAGTACTAAGTAAGTACATCTCCATGAGTTGCGCCTTATTTCTTTCAACCCTTTTGGATTCACATCTTTGATACAATATCGTTCAGTTAGGTAGCTCTCAATCCCCCTCAGTAAGATAGAAGTTTAAGGAAGAATAATGGATTATTCGCCCACTTATTAGACTCGGAATAGTTTTGAAATCTCCAATTTTAAATCTCCAATTTAGCTTCTAAAGGACCCGGTGTCACTCTTAAATATATAAGGTTTTTATAATATTGGCGATGGTATCTTACTGCGATATCCCAACACTGCATGACCCCAAGATAATTTAAACTCTAATAATCGCTAAGATAAAACATGAAAATACTACCGAAAATATCTGGACGTAATGAGAAATTTTTTTTATGAAAGTACCATGAAGAAGATGTGTAACCAAGAAAGATTTCCATTTAGAATATTTCTGTAGCAACAAATTAAAACAAAAGGTAAAAGAGAGAGAGAGAGAGAGAGAGAGAGAGAGAGAGAGAGAGAGAGAGAGAGAGAGAGAGAGAGAGAGAGAGAGAGAGAGAGAGAGAGAGAATCAGTATTAGGCTAGTTATGGATTTAAATCCTATTGAACTTCAATAATCTCAGCCGACTATAAAGTTTAAATCGAGCTTTTCTGATCAAGTATTTTCAAGTCCCTAATAGGTATGTATGTATATATGCATACTTAAAATAAACCTTTCAGTATGTTGCATTTTCTAAAACATCTGAATCTGTTGTTAACGCTAATTTTGAAATATATTCGAAGTGTTTTTCGGACAAGGCTGATCACTCATATGACCATCTCAAATCGCTTGATGTAAAATGATATTCCCATGGTGGCCTCCATAGAATCCAACCTATATATATATATATATATATATATATATATATATATATATATATATATATATATATATATGTGTGTGTGTGTGTGTGTGTGTGTGTATGTGTGTGTGTATGTATATACAGTATATAAAATGAATCTTCACCAGTATTTTACCAACAAATCTTGATTTTACGTATCATAGATTTTACATATGGCATTTTCTTCTTTAAGCCACTTTTAGATTAAAATATCATTTACTGACTCCAGCAATATGCAAGAGTACTGTGCGAGTAGGCTATTAGGGTATAACAGAGACACAAGAGGAACGCAACTAAACTTCATTAAACAGTCATGGAGCTTATTCCTGAAAAAAAAAGAATAATATAAAACATGAGCTAGCAAGCTTACAAAAGTTGATCTATTTTAAGTACAGGGAAAGGCGAGCTATAAGACAAAAAACAATACCGTTACAGTGTGCGAGTGTGTATGAAACACGTACGGTACTGCATATATGAGATAAGTTGAAGAAAATAGAAGGAATTGCTAACAACTTATATTATACTGTTGCTATTTACTATCATATGAATAGTAAAGAAACCAATAAATTCAGGTAAGAGAGACAACCAATAAGCAGGCTTTATGGATATTTATATAACACCCTTATCAATGTTCTGTTGCTTTAATTTAAGCACTGGAAATAAGGGACGCGTTTGAAAAACGTTATGTTGAAAACTATGTTAAGTAAAATAGGTGCAAAAGTAGCAATATTGCAATTAGCAAAATCAACTATTCAAAATTAAAGTAAATTTATTGGGCGAAATAAAGAAAAAACACGTAAAAATACAATCTAAACAAGTCTTTAAAAAGAGATGCCTCACCAATCCCTTGACTTTGGCGAAAATGCTGACTGGGCAAAAGCTGATGTAGTATTTCCCGTCATGTTAATTATATCACCAAAGTAAAAAATATTTGGGAAGTGTTAATTACTTGCAGAGAAGGCTTGATTTAACACAATTCCAGACCTGATTTGTATTAACTGTACAATTTTTTTTATTAACTGATTTATTTAAGGTCATTGAAAAGCTTACACCATAAGGAACGCTCATCTTGTGTAAATTAAATGTATCTGTCTCTTTTTACATGAATTTGATGTCATTAACACGAGATTAATGGCACTATTTAGGTTTTTATAATCTTCCTTCAATATATATATATATATATAGATATATATATATATATATATTTACATATATATATATATATATATATATATATATATATATATATATATATATATATATATATATATATATATATATATATATATACATACATATACCGAGGCACTTCCCCCAATTTTGGGGGGTAGCCGACACCAACAATGAAACAAAACAAAAAGGGGACCTCTACTCTCTACGTTCCTTCAGCCTAACCAGGGACTCAACCGAGTTCAGCTGGTACTGCTAGGGTGCCACAGCCCAACCTCCCACATTATCCACCACAGATGAAGCTTCATAATGCTGAATCCCCTACTGCTGCTACCTCCACGGTCATCTAAGGCACCGGAGGAAGCAGCAGGGCCTACTGGAACTGCGTCACAATCGCTCGCCATTCATTCCTATTTCTAGCACGCTCTCTTGCCTCTCTCACATCTATCCTCCTATCACCCAGAGCTTTTTTCACACCATCCATCCACCCAAACCTTGGCCTTCCTCTTGTACTTCTCCCATCAACTCTTGCATTCATCAACTTCTTTAGCAGACAACCATTTTCCATTCTCTCAACATGGCCAAACCACCTCAACACATTCATATCCACTCTAGCCGCTAACTCATTTCTTACACCCGTTCTCTCCCTCACCACTTCGTTCCTAACCCTATCTACTCGAGATACACCAGCCATACTCCTTAGACACTTCATCTCAAACACATTCAATTTCTGTCTCTCCATCACTTTCATTCCCCACAACTCCGATCCATACATCACAGTTGGTACAATCACTTTCTCATATAGAACTCTCTTTACATTCATGCCCAAC
Source organism: Palaemon carinicauda (assembly GCF_036898095.1). Taxonomy (NCBI): domain Eukaryota; kingdom Metazoa; phylum Arthropoda; class Malacostraca; order Decapoda; family Palaemonidae; genus Palaemon; species Palaemon carinicauda. Next base: position 154,020,762 of record NC_090725.1, on the reverse strand, counting down.
CCTCTATTTTTTACTACTCCCTTAACTGCCCCCAACACTTTGCAACCTTCATTCACTCTCTGACGTACATCTGCTTCCACTCCACCATTTGCTGCAACAACAGACCCCAAGTACTTAAACTGATCCACCTCCTCAAGTAACTCTCCATTCAACATGACATTCAACCTTGCACCACCTTCCCTTCTCGTACATCTCATAACCTTACTCTTACCCACATTAACTCTCAACTTCCTTCTCTCACACACCCTTCCAAATTCTGTCACTAGTCGGTCAAGCTTCTCTTCTGTGTCTGCTACCAGTACAGTATCATCCGCAAACAACAACTGATTTACCTCCCATTCATGGTCATTCTCGCCTACCAGTTTTAATCCTAGTCCAAGCACTCGAGCATTCACCTCTCTCACCACTCCATCAACATACAAGTTAAACAACCACGGCGACATCACACATCCCTGTCTCAGCCCCACTCTCACCGGAAACCAATCACTCACTTCATTTCCTATTCTAACACATGCTTTACTACCTTTGTAGAAACTTTACACTGCTTGCAACAACCTTCCACCAACTCCATATAACCTCATCACATTCCACATTGCTTCCCTATCAACTCTATCATATGCTTTCTCCAGATCCATAAACGCAACATACACCTCCTTACCTTTTGCTAAATATTTCTCGCATATCTGCCTAACTGTAAAAATCTGATTCATACAACCCCTACTTCTTCTAAAACCACCCTGTACTTCCAAGATTGCATTCTCTGTTTTATCCTTAATCCTATTAATCAATACTCTACCATACACTTTTCCAACTACACTCAACAAAGTAATACCTCTTGAATTACAACACTCATGCACATCTCCCTTACCCTTATATAGTGGTACAATACATGCACAGACCCAATCTACTGGTACCATTGACAACACAAAACACATATTAAACAATCTCACCAACCATTCAAGTACAGTCACACCCCCTTCCTTCAACATCTCAGCTTTCACACCATCCATACCAGATGCTTTTCCTACTCTCGTTTCATCTAGTGCTCTCCTCACTTCATCTATTGTAATCTCTCTCTTCATTCTCATCTCCCATCACTGGCACCTCAACACCTGCAACAGCAATTATATCTGCCTCCCTATTATCCTCAACATTCAGCAAACTTTCAAAATATTCCGCCCACCTTTTCCTTGCCTCCTCTCCTTTTAACAACCTTCCATTTCCATCTTTCACTGTCTCTTCAATTCTTGCGCCAGCCTTCCTTACTCTCTTCACTTCTTTCCAAAACTTGTTCTTATTCTCTTCATATGACTGACCCAATCCTGACCCCACCTCAGGTCAGCTGCCCTCTTTGCCTCACGTACCTTGCGCTTTACTTCCACATTTTTCTCTCTATATTTTTCATACTTCTCTATACTATTACTCTGCAGCCATTCTTCAAAAGCCCTCTTTTTCTCTTCCACTTTTACCTTCACTCCTTCATTCCACCATTCACTGCCCTTCCTCATGCTGCCTCCAACAACCTTCTTGCCACATACATCACTTGCAATCCCAACAAAATTTTCTTTTACTAACTTCCACTCCTCCTCTAAATTACCAGTTTCTCTTACTCTCACCTCGTCATATGCCATTTTCAACCTTTCCTGATATTTACTTTTTACCCCCGGTTTTATTAGCTCTTCAACCCTTACTAGCTCCCTTTTACATCCACCTACTCTATTCCCCCACTCTTTTGCTACAACTAATTTTCCTTCCACCAAAAAATGATCAGACATACCGTTAGCCATACCCCTAAACACGTACACGTCTTTCAATCTTCCAAACATTCTTTTAGTTATCAACACATAATCCATTAATGCCCTTTCTACTACTCTTCCATTTGCCACTCTTACCCATGTATACTTATTTTTATCTTTCTTTTTAAAGAAGCTAGCACTTATTACCATCTCTTGTTCAACACACATATCTACCAGTCTCTCACCACTCTCATTTTCACCTGGTACGCCATACTTCCCAATGACACCTTCTACCTCTCCAGCGCCCACTCTAGCATTTAAGTCACCCATGACAACTAAACAATTCCTTCTACCCAGTCCTTCTACACACCTAGTTAATTCATTCCAGAACTCATTCCGCTCTTCTTCACTTTTCTCACTACCTGGCCCATACGCACTGACAAACGCCCAACATTCCCTACCCAACCTAACCCTTACCCACATTAACATATATATATATATATATATATATATATATATATATATATATATATATATATATATACATATATATAAATATATATAGATAAATACATAACTATTTATATATGTATATATATTATATATATGCACACACACACACACACACACATATATATATATATATATATATATATATATATATATATATATATATATATATATATATATATATATATATATATATATATATCGGGGAAAAAGATGGTAAATCTCGTTTATCTTAGTCATCAGTTGCATATGGGACATCCAAGAACAACTGAAGAAAAGCTGTAAACAACAAAAAAGAAATGTCAAATTCTACTGAAAACAACCTTGTTGAGGGACGGAATGGTTTATCTTTTGGTTCAGGAATTGCGGGACAGGGCCGAGACCTTAATGAGATTTTGTCAGCCTACAGGAAAGATGCAGATATTCGAAGAAGTGAAGAAGAGGGTTAGACAGCCGTAGGAAAGAATAATAAACCTAAACTTACAGCTAAAAATCATAGAAACAGTCAAGTTGAGAATCGCAGACAACGAAATTTTAAAGTGACTGGTGTTAAAAAGAACGGGTCACCCTCGTTCAAAGGAGTGAAAAAACTGTTGATGTTTTTATTGGAAGAGTGGATACGGATTTTGACTAAAATTATATTAGAAGTTATGTTAAAGAAGTCTTTGATATAAATGTCAAGATAGAAGAATTGGAAATCTTCTGTTCACAGAGGAAAGCTTTAAACTAACAGTAAATTTAGACGAAAGGGAATGTTTATTTGACTCAGAGTCATGGCCTGAAGGGGTTATAGTAAATAAATATTACAAAAGAGACAGTAAGACAAACTTTTGATCTTATTGTTGTAACTATATGTTTATTTTATATCATTATTGATATTTGTACTTTTGCTTTCTTTTTATTATGGTATTGAAAGTTTGTACATATAATTGTTGCTCTCTGGCGAAAAATATTGATTTGGCCAGAGAGCTTGCAGTAAGTCAGTATGACTTTATATTCTTACAAGAAACATTTGTTACAGAAAACAGACTTGGTGATTTACAGTTTATTGATGAACATTATGAAGAAATAGGGTCACCGGCAGTCTATTTGAAGAAAGCTATTGAGTCTTTTTCCGGTAGGTGTAAGGGTGGGTTAGCTTGTCTTTGGAAAAAAAATTCTTCTCTTGATATCAAAAAGATTATTATAGAAAAGGGTTTTAGTGTAATGTCTGTTCTTTATAACCATAAATTACTTGTGTTTGCAAATGTATATATTCGAAGTAATATTTGTAGAATAGAGACCTTGAATGATTATTTGGGATCACTTAGTTATCTTGAACATATTTTAACTGAGATTAGATATTATCCTATATTTTTTATCGGGGATTTTAATGTAGACCCTTTTTCTGGTCGCTCACGGAATCATTTGCTTAGTTTTTTGACAGACAATCAACTTGAATGTTTTGATGTGCGTGCTTTGGATGACTCTACTTGCACATTTTTGTCCTTCGGGGGTAGCTATACCAAATGGTTAGACCATATAATTGGGAGAAAGGAAAAGGATACCTATGTGAAGAATATCAGAATATTGTATAATTGGTTCGGACCATTTTCCAGTAGAAGCTGAAGTGGTTGTTGATGCTGTAAGTCCTTGTACACTATCATAATTAGGTTCTGAAGACGGGAAAATTAGATACTAAGTTGACTGGGATAATCTTTCTATGAATGAACTTTGTCTTATTGAAGCAACTGTGATAGAGTGATTAGCATTGTAAATAATGCATCATTTGACTGCTGTTCTTTGAGTTGTAGAGATTGTAAACATATCAGGGAAATTGATTGTTTTTACTCTGCACTTGCAATGTCTGTAAAAGAGGAAAGCTCTCTTTACTCATGGGCAATAAAGAGAAAATGTAAATGTAAAGTGATACCTGGGTGAAATCGTAATGTAAAATGTTAATACAAAACTACCAGAATGGAATGTTTAAAGTATTTGCAGTCAGGAAGAATACATGCTGGCTCTGAATTCGATCAAATGCGGGAAAGTCACAAAATATTCAAAGAGGCATCAAATGAATGTAAGAGAAATGAGTTTGCTGAGAGGTCTTTATCGATTCAAGAAAAATCTGAAGATAAAGATATGAAACAATTCTGGGGGGATGTAAAGGAAAAGAATAACAAAGCGAAACAGTCAGAAATAATTGATGGGGAAAATAATATAGAAAATATAATACAGATTTTTTATAATAAATTTTTATCGTTTGATTTAAACAGTTCAAATGAACTCCCGGAAAATGAACTACAATTGAAATTAAATGAATATTGGATAAATAACAGCAAATTTAACATCAAGATATCATTAGATACGTTAAAAAGGTTGATTAAAAAACTAAAAAATTGATTGGGTCATGACGGAATTCATGCTTTTTTATTGAAAAGGGGTAGTGATCAGTTTTTTAGTTTGTTGTGTGATTTTATGAATGCCTGTTATGGTAATTGTTTCTTCCCTATGGAATTACTTGGTGGGGATATTATTCCTACAATAAAAGACCTAAAAGGAAATGTTTCTGTATCATCGAACTACCGTCCAGTGATGCAGTCGTCACTTATCTTGAAACTCTTTGAAATGCATCTTTTAGATATTATGGAAGAAAAAATTTGTTTAAATTCATTGCAGTTTGGGTTTAAGGAGGGAACTTCCACTAGAGATGCATGCTTGCTTTTTAAGGAAATAATGAACAGATACACAAGAATCGGTGATTAAGCTTTTGACCTGTTCATCGACCACTCCAGGGCGTTTGATACTTTTAATCATTTCTTGTTGGGTGATATAATGACTAAAAGGAATGTTCCACCAGATATTGTTCTCCTTCTAATGAATTACCTGAGAAACCAAAGAGCACGAGTTCTATGGAATGTGAATAAAGGAAAATATTTTTATAGAGACTGGTGTTAGACAGGGAGGTATACTTTCTCCTTTTCTATTCAAATTGTATATTGATCATATTTTGGAAGAAATTGTAAACATAGATAAAGGATGCAAATTGGGTGTATTACGAGTGAACATCATAGCCTATGCTGTTGACATTATTTTGTTGGCTGATACCAAAGATAATCTAAGCATATTATATGAAAATTTAAAAACAAAAATTGAAAATGTTAAACTAACTATAAACACAAATAAATCAAAATGTATGATATTCAAAAGGGTAGGTTTGTCTTCAAACCCAGCGAAGGTAAGTCTTGTAGTGAAGGTAGTTCCTCTTCTCTGGCCATGAGTAGAATTGTTCTGAGGACAAATTTTCACTCCTACACTGTTCATAGACCTTACTCTTGAGAAGGCTACATAAAGTTGTCCATGAGTAAAGCAAGGTTGTGGTAGGTAGATCCTAACCTTATCAAAAGTCTGTCCTTGAGCTTTGTTAATGGTCATTGAATATGATAGGCGGACAGGAAATTGAGTAATGTCTAGGAAGATTTGAAGCAAAGGGTACTCAGAAAAATGAGAAATCTTTTACAATAAGAACGGATTAGTCGTTAAACGAATGGGCATGAAATTAATTTTATAATCTAGGTTATGGAAATTGATAAAACTAAACTTTTTTGCCTAATATCTAAACAAAGAGTCAGGTGCTAAAGACAAAATTGGGAAAGCTATACAAGATGTGCTTTGGTGAAGTATTCGAAGTCTAATGTGAATCTGTAAGAGTAAACCATGAAATTAGTTCCATTTTCTTTAAAGCGTGACACACGAGTATACCGTGGAATTAATTCCGTTCTATTTAAAAGCGACACACAAAATAAATAACACACACGCTATCGTATTAATATATAGATAATGATAATAATAATAATAATAATAATAATAATAATATTAATAATAATAATAATAATAATAATAATAATGATAATAATAAAAATAATAATAATAATAATAATAATAATAATAATAAAATGTGAAGAGTAATAGAGGAAAGAAAATACTCACCAACATATGAGTATTTAGCACTCATGTCATATAATACCCACACCCATAAAGATAACGATAAAGGAAAGAAATAAAATAGACTAAACCTTAATGCAGTTTTGTATATGGTTGATGATATAAACTGCATGATAAAAACCATTATAATATTTGATCACCAATATAAGAAGATTTTCATATTCTCTCTCTCTCTCTCTCTCTCTCTCTCTCTCTCTCTCTCTCTCTCTCTGTATATATATATATATATATATATATATATATATATATATATATATATATATATATATATATATACATACATATATATATATATATATATATATATATATATATATATATATATATATATATATATATAGTGTATACATTATAAACCCATGACCCAAGGGATCATTGGTGAGTTGGGAGTGTGTGTACGACAGCCATAACAGGATGCAAAAGTAAGACCAAGCTAAATCATTGCATAGGTAACATTTATTTATGTATTGTCAACATGTCACAAGCATCCCGTGAGAAACAGTTGACCTTTTGATCTCTACACCAGAACTAGATGGCATCCGATTATAATCCTATGTGATCATATTTGTAATAAATGCTGAGATAACTAATGTCACGTTATCAACGCAAACCTATGTTAAACCAGTTCTACTTATCTTTTCATACGGAATGGTCTTCCGACCAAACCATCCATACTCCAGTGATGGAGTTAACAATAAATTTGTTTAAAGTTAATTTAACTTTGACTTATTTCAAGAAGTAACCTACAACTCTAAATAATTCTATATCACATTGAAGAGATATGAAAAGGAACAACAAATGTGTGCATATAACATTCTCACACCAACAATTGGGGGCAGCGATTACAACTTTAACAACCAGAGATTACAACTATAACAACCAGAGATTACAACTGAAATAATTAGCAGTTACAACAGTAATGAATCTATAATTTCGACGAAGTATCTACGTCTACCGAAGTAATGAACTCATCGAATATCGACTATAAATCATATATAAACTGAGGAACTGGATCTTCAAACAACATACATCATTAAAACATCTTAAGAAGATGAAGGAATGTCCTTCAACTATATCAACGTTTACTGAACAAACATTCAAGAATCACATCCAGAAGAAAAACATTCAACAACGCACGACGGGAAATCAAGTCGAAACATTCATCACCCAGCTAAACTCTTGCAAAACCAGAGAGAGAGAGGAAATGACGTCACCGATATTCGCCCACATATACAGAAGCTAAGTACATTCTTTATTCATTCAGTTTTTTGCAGTGAAGTGTTTTATGTCACGAGTCGATCGTCCATTATTGCTGGGGTGAGTTATTTGCAAATCTTCGTTTTCCTTCATTGAAGGAATCTATATTCAACTTCGAATTCTCGTCTAGAATTTTTTTTTCTCTTTGTGCTAATTTCGTTTTCTTTCAGAAGTTCTCGGGAAATATCTTTGTCTTAATATCATTATTTTGGGGGATTTTGTCATAATCTGCAACATATCTTTATTGTATAGTGCTTATGCGTTTACGCACTGGACGTCTGTATTCATATAGAGGTTTTGATAGGATCGCAAGGAATCGTAGAGATAGAAAAAAAGTTGAAGTAGACATGACGCCTCCTGTGAATCCCAGTAACCCCACTCCCGGACCGAGTAACCCCACTCCCGTAGTAACTTTAGTGAGTGCTATATCAGCTATTCTTCCTTTTCAAGGTCGGGTCAATGGGTTCTTACCTCAGAATGTCGAGTCACGGATATCATCAGTTGACACTCATTTAAACGCAAAACATATCACAGACCCATTTGTACAATTACAAGAAGCTAAAAGTTTTAAAGACTTTGCTAAAGGAGATGCAAGCGCGTATCTTAGGGGAGTTTCTTTTCAAGAGGCAGTTACATGGGATGATTTCAAAGTTAGGCTACACGCAATCTATGGCGGTGAGGAAGCTTTAGATGTAGTTTTGACATTAAGAAATACACTTAATCAAGCTTCTATGACTCAGCTTAATGTTATAGAACGAGTGGCTCTCATTGCCGACAGGCTTAATGAATATCAGGATATTTTAGGTAATTCCACATGGGTTACAGGAGTTAACATCGCCGTGAAAGATTTCTTACGATTAATGTATTTAACTTGCATGACAATTATCTTGCCAGAGGCTTTAGTGCGGTGTTTTGATAAAAAGCTAATGCCAGAATGTACAGAATTAGATGTATATAAACAGATAAAGAAACACATGTCTAAGTGTACTGATCTTGATCCCTTATTTACTCAAGTTTTTGCAAAAAATGAAACTAAACCACAACAAGTAAGCGTAGTTAATAATAATCAAGTTGCAGGGTTGACGTGTTATAATTGCAAACGCCAAGGTCACTTGATTGCAGACTGCAGAACGCGATTTTGTTTGACACATAGTAGTTCAACTCATTCATATAATCGATGCTACTCGCGTAATCAACAACAGAATCCTAGAAACACACAGTCAATTTCCCAGTCAATTCCATATGGAAATAAAAAGAAAAACCCTCAGTTTAATAAAAAGAAACAGCCAAACGTCAATGCAGTTCAAAATCAAAAGCAAACAAATAGGGCTTCAAATAACTCTGTTTCTGGGCCGTCACAAGGTCAGATGAATTTTCAGAATGTGCAAAGCAAAGCAAATACCACATAATTAACTCCAATGGGGAAGAGAGTGATGTTGGGTCATTCGTATCAACATCCTTTGTATCAAATAATCCATTTAGTAATTTATCAGATCATTGTGAGGCAATAGATTTTCCTATGAAACACATGGCCGAATCAAATAAATCAGTGCAGGTTCCCATAGATTTGCAACAAATTCACACAATAATAAGCCAAAATGAGTTACGACCAACATTATATGCTGTAAATTTAGAGCACCGATCCTTCACATGGTTTTTGACTCTGCTAGTCCACGTAATATCATGGATTTGAGGACTCATCACTTGTTGTTTTCGAACTCCCCTATAGAGAAGTCCGGATAAGGCTCTCGGGTATAGGAAATAATGAATTAAATGTAATAGGAGTAACTTATGTTCAGTACAAGGTCGGTAAGCACACGTTTGCCACTACCTTTATCGTTGTACAAAACATTGATATGTATCCAGCTGTTATTATAGGATACCCTTCTATGGACAATCAAAAAATTATCTTAGCTCCTGCCAAACACGGCGTGTATATCAAAGGAAAATTCTATGTCTTCTAATACCTTAAAATCAGTTTTGGATAAAAAGGAGACGACAAATAAAACAGTAACGTACTTTGAAGAACCAATCACTTGTCTCATGAATAAAGAAATAATATACGCGACCCAACAGAATTCTCGTTCACCCGTAATATCATCTTGCACGCAATCTCTAGAGCCGAACGTAACTTCGAATATAATAGTGCGAGTAAAGAAAACTTTGCCGGGATCTGAAATATCAATCCTTCCCGACACTGAAAACTAACGGATTGTCCGTCACACAAGCTATTTATACAGTCGGCTCACAACAACAATGTAATATTGAAGTCTGTAATCATTTAAATACTACTTTAGTAATTCACAAAAATCAACATATCTTGGATGTAGAAGTTTATAAACATCGTATTCTTACCGTCGCTGAAATCAATCATGCTCAATCAGTTGCGGATGAATCCCTTTTGCAATCTATTAAAAATAAAATCAATAAAGACATTCAAGAAGAGGAAATTCAGAAGAAATATTTTGGACTTTTAACTAAATATCATGATGTTTTCTCCACTACGGATGGATCCTTAAGTAAAACAGATGTCATAGAACATCAAATAAAGTTAAAAGACAAGCAGAAAATTATCTATGTACCCTCATACAGACTCCCTATGAAATTCCAGAATGAGATAAATGATGAAGTAGGTAAAATGCTAGAAGAATGAGTCATTAAGAAATCGAACAGCCTTTATAATAGTTGTACCGAAAAAAGATCGAACATGGCGTATCTGCTTAGACTTACGTCGCTTAAATGAGGAAACGATTCCTGATCGATTCCCAGTGCCATGTACTGACGATATTTTATCTTTGCTAGGTCAGAACAAATATTTTACCAGTTTGGACTTCGTTAAAAGCTTTCACCAGATATCATTAGAAGAAAATAGTATCCCATACACTGCCTTCAGTACAGCCAGGGGACATTATGAATTTTTGCGTATGCCTTTTGGTTTACGTTGTGCTCCCATAACATTTACTAGAATGATTAACATAGTGTTTGAAGACTTGTTAGGGGACATATTGCATGCCTATATGGACGACCTTGTAGTCTTTTCTAATACCTTAGAAGAACATCTAAGTAAACTGGAACTAGTGCTACAGAGACTAAGACAGCATAACTTAAGGGTAAAGATTAGTAAGTGTGAATTCTTCAAAACAGAATTAGTCTATTTAGGTTCTACGGTGTCTATCCAAGTTCTTAAAGTAGTCCACGATAAGGTGTCGGCTATCCGTAACTTTACGATACCTACCAATGTCAAGGGAATACAGCAATTTCTGGGGTGTAGTGGATATTACAGGCGTTTTATACGCAATTATTCAATAATAGCCGCTCCCTTAACTGATCTTACGAAGAAGGGCGTAGATTTCATATGGTCTGAGCAGCATAAACAGGCGTTTAATACCTTGAAAGATGAACTGTGTAGTTCTCCTATCTTAAAATTTCCTGACTTCGGTAAGGAATTATTCATTGCAACACACGTCTCAGACCTAGGAGTAGGTGGGGTATTGCTTCAGCAATATGACAAACAGTTTTTCCCGGTAGCTTTTTATTCACGTAAACTGAGATCTTTCGAAAATGAATATGCAGTAATAGACAAGGAAGGGCTAGCTATTGTTAATTCACTAGTGCATTTTAAGTTCACAATATACGGTTATCCCAGCCGCCCGTTGGGATACTACCACTAGAGAGGTATTGGATCCTTTGACTGGCCAGACAGTAATGCATTGGATCCCTCTCTCTGGTCACGGCTTATTTTTTCTTTGCCTACACTTACTCAGAATAGTTTGGCCCATTCTTTACATATTCTCATCTTTCCTCATACATCTGACAACAATGAGATACTTAACACATCTTCACCCAAGGGGTAATTACTGTACTGCAATTTGTTCAGTGTACTTTCCTCTTGGTAAGGGTAGAAGAGACTCTTTAGCTGTGGTAAGCAGCTCTTCTAGGAGAAGGACACTCCAAAATTAAACCACTGTTCTCTAGTCTTGGGTAGTGCCATAGCCTCTGTACCATGGTCTTCCACTGTCTTGGGTTGGAGTTCTCTTGCTTGAGGGTACACTCAGGCACACTGTTCTATCTTATTTTTTTTTCTTCCTCTTGTTTTTTTGAAATGGTGTGTTGGGCAGGCTTAATAGAAGGGCCATGGATGCCTGGTGGTTTATCAAGAGGTTGTCTTTTCCTTTTTCTGATTATTTTTCTTCTCAAAACCATCCTTACTGTCCTCCCTTCAGTTGAAGTGGCTATCCTGGAGGGTATTTAGCCTTGCATGGTGTATCGGCTCCTCCATGTTGACCAGTTTTTCCGACTTTTTACTATAGTCTATGGGTATCATCAATCACTTTGTTTTTAATTCTGTACGTATTGTTTTTGTTATAATTCTTGTTAATCTAGTTTTTAAGTATGCTGTCTCTTTTTTATTTCTATTAATTCTTATGCTGTCTGGAGAAATTGAGCGAAATCCGGGACCAGTACGTCCTAGATTTCGTCAATGTCGTCTTCTGTATTGCAATATTCGTGGTCTTCATGCAAATATCCAAGACCTTACAGTTGCGTCCAGACAGTATGATATTCTTTTGTGCTCAGAAACTTTGGTTTCTAATATGAGGCACTCATCTGAGCTCCTTATAACTGGTTTTAAGAAACCAATAATGTTGAAACGTGATGCCATCCCTAGGGCCAGGGGAATGGCGGTGTATATTAGGACCGAGTACCCTGCTTCTCATAAGTCCTGCTATCAATGTGGATGTCATGAGATCCAGGTATTAAAAGTTTGTGGCAGGCATAACAACTTTTATTTGTGTTCGATCTACCGGAATCCAGACTTAGATGATTCTATCTTCGATTGTCTTCTTACCATTATGGCTAAGATACAAGAAGATGATAGAAAGGCTTCTTTTGTCTTTGTTGGTGATTTTAATGCTCACCATAGGGAGTGGTTAAGTTCTATCTCTCCTACCGATCGCCATGGCTTAAGAGCTTTAGACTTTGCCTCTGAATCAGGCTGTGAGCAAATCATAAATGAAGCTACTCACAGGTCTGGTAATTGCTTGGACCTCGTATACACTGACTCCCCTGGCGTTATAACTAGTAAGGTTGGTTCTCCAGTCGGGACATCTGATCATGCCTTGATTTCATTATTAGTGAAGACTGAGCAGCCTGTCCCTGATATATCATATTCTTGTAAAATTTATATGAAATCCCAAGCAGACTGGAATGGGATTTTACATGATCTTTTGTGCTTGAATTGGTCACAATTATATAATAGTGTAGATCCTGTTGTCCCTTTGAATGAGAATCTAGTCAACATAATTGATAGGCGTATCCCTTCTCGTGTGCTAAGGTACCGAGTGAAGGACAAACCGTGGTTCAATGATGATTGCAGACGTGCTTATTTGGAGAAACAGGAGGCCTATCATCTTTGGAAGGGGAACAGATCAGATTTGACCTGGAACAACTATACTCAGCTTCGAGCTTTTGCTCAGAGAGTTTATGCCTCAACTGAAAAGGAGTACAATTTAACCATAAAAGAAACACTTTCTGGTACAACTCAGGAACATAAATGGTGGTCTACCCTTAAATCTGCACTATTTGGTGTAGATGCAACAGTTCCTCCTTTACTTAAACCAGATGGCTCAGTCACTCACTGTCCAAAGGAAAAGGCAACCCTTTTGGCTGATGTTTTTGACAGTAAACAGAGTAATGAAAAACTTGAACTTCCTCTTTCCTGTTTTCCTGAGGCTAAACTAACTAGTTTAGCTTTTCGATCTCGTGAGATTAAAGCTCTGTTGATGGACCTTGATGCTTATGGAGGTGTAGACCCAAATGGTATTTTTCCTTTGTTTTTTATAAAGACAGCAGATTTCTTAGCTCCAAAGTTATCTGTTATTTTGCGCAAGTTAGCAAGAAGAGGAGCTTTTAGCACTAGTTGGAGAATTGGTAATGTTACTCCTCTATGTAAATGTGTTTGTGGTAGCTCAAGTCCCACTGATTACCGCCCAATTTCCATAACTCCCATATTATCTAAAGTTTTTGAACGTCTTCTGGCAAAACGTCTTAATAGGTTTGCTGAAGGTAATCATCTACTCCCTAGTTTGCAATTTGGTTTTCGTAAAGGCCTTGGAGCATGTGATGCCCTTCTTACAATCTCCAATGCTGTACAGAAATCCCTTGATTGTGGTCGGGAAGTTCGTATGATTGGCCTTGATTTTAGTGCTGCCTTTGACCGTGTTAATCATGAGGCCCTTGTTTTCAAACTGAAACAGTTGGGAGTGGGTGGGTTGTTTCTTAGCATTATTATTAATTTTTTAAGTAATAGATCTCAAAGAGTTGTTGTTGATGGGCACCATAGTGATTATAGGAACGTGATATCCGGTGTTCCACAGGGTAGTGTTCTGGGCCCATTACTTTTCATACTATATACACATGACATGTGGTTTGGCCTAGAAAACAAACTTGTTGCATATGCTGATGATGCTACTCTCTTTGCATCAATTCCATCCCCTGAATGTAGATCTGGGGTTGGTGAATCCCTTAATAGAGATTTAGCTAGAATTAGTGCATGGTGCAAATTATGGGGTATGAAGTTGAATCCTAACAAAACTCAAAGTATGATTGTAAGTAGATCAAGGACGGTGGCTCCTCAACATCCGGATCTCAGTATTGATAATGTTTCTTTAAATATGTATGACTCTTTCAAAATTTTAGGTGTGATTCTCGACAGTAAATTTACTTTTGAGAAACATATAAGGTCTCTGTCTTCTTCAATTGCACAAAAAATAGGCTTATTGAGAAAGTCTTTCAAGATTTTCGGTGATCAATCTATTCTGAAGAAGTGTTTTAATTCTTTCATTCTACCTTGTTTTGAGTATTGTTCTCCTGTTTGGTCTTCAGCTGCTGATTCTCATCTTAATTTGTTGGACAGAAACTTACGGTCTATTAAATTTCTTATTCCTGATCTAGATATTAATCTCTAGCACCGTCGTTTAATTAGTTCATTATGCATGTTGCATAAGATTTTTCATAACTCTGACCATCCTTTACATTCAGATCTCCCTGGACAATTCTATCCTGTTCGTAATACTAGGCAGGCAGTTAATTCTAATAGCCAGGCCTTCTCCATCACGAGGCTCAATACTACGCAGTACTCCAGAAGTTTTATTCCAGCTGTTACCAAGATGTGGAATGATCTTCCTAATCGGGTGGTTGAATCAGTAGAACTTCAAAAGTTTAAAGTTGGAGCAAATGCTTTTTTGTTGACCAGGCGGACATGAGTCTTTTTATAGTTTATTTATGACATATTTGTTTTTGATGCTGTTAATAGTTTATATATGACATGTCTGTTTTGACGTTGTTACTGTTTTTAGAATGCTTTATTGTTAATTTGTTCTCTTCATTTATTTATTCCCTTATTTCCTTTCCTCACTGGGCTATTTTTCCCTGTTGGAGCCCCTGGGCTTATAGCATCTTGCTTTTCCAACTAGGGTTGTAGCTTGGATAGTAATAATAATAATAATAATAATAAGCCCATAACTGACTTCTTTAAAGGCTTTAGTCACAGCCCCAAACGATCTCAGTGGCATTTGATCATCCAAGACTTTGGTGCGAGGATCGGGTATTTACCTGGGAAAGCAAATATCATTGCTGATGCATTATCACGCAACCCCGTGTCATCTTGTACAGAGCCATTAGCTGAATTAATAGATATATCAACATCCATGCCTATTGTTAAAACTGTATCTGAACAGGAAGATCTGGGCTGGAGCGCTGAACTAATACAGACTGAGCAAAGAAAAGATCAGAAATTAGAAGAAATCATAAATGCTTTGAAAGGAAATCCTAAGGAAAAGGAATATATAAAGTATACGCAGCAGAATTATATAATCAAAGATAATATTCTGTGTAGATCCGTGACAAGGAAAACCCGCAATACACCACAGGTGACTAACGACCAGGTAGTCGTACCAATCTCACTTATTTCCACTGTCCTAAATTGGTTGCATGCAAATCCATTGCATGGACACCCGGGGTTCTCCATAGTGTCACAGAAAGCCAAATCATTATTTTATTGGCATACGATGCTTAGAGATATAAAAAAGCACATAGCTAATTGTCGCACTTGTCAGGAAAACAAAGGGCACACGAAAACACCTGTCAGCCTAGGGGCTTATCCCGTGCCCAATCAACCCTTTGAAAGAATACATTTAGATTTATTAACAGGATTTTACGAGTCAGACAGAGGAGATAAGCACCTCTTAGTAATTATAGATGCTTTGACTCGATATACAGAACTGGTAGCGCTTAAAACTAAAACAGCGATTGAATGCGCTAGGAAGTTTTACGAATGCTACATTTGTAAATATGGAATTCCACACATGATAATCTCAGACTCGGGTGGAGAATTTAATAATCATTTCTTTAACTCATTGTGTGAATTCCTTAGCATAAAGAAAATCAATACCATGATCTATTACCTAGAGTCGAATGGGCTAGTGGAAAGAGCGAATAGGAAGGTTTTAAACATATTAAGAGTTACACTAGGGGGATCAGACCCCAACTGGGATATTGCCATACCTTCAGTACTAAGTACTTTGAATCACTCATATCATGTATCTATTAAAATGTCGCCGCACAAGGCACTGTACGGTACCCCAGCTAGAACGCCTTTCCATGTATTAACGCCTACAACTAATCTATCAAATCCTTTAAAGGAAGTTATAAATACAAGCATAAGTCAATATGATATCCTTCGAAAGAATTTAGAAGAATCACAAATTATAATGAAAAGGAATCATGATAAAATAGCGAAGCGAACTAAAACATATACCGTGGGTGATAATGTATACATGCAGGTAAATGTACGTAAAGGACTCAATTACAAACTGACACCTATGTTTGAAGGTCCATTTAACATTATGGAAACAATAACGGCCAATAGATTTAGAGTTTAAAATGTATCCCAACCCACTGATGAGAGAATTGTACCATTGGCTCACATAAGAAATTAAAATAAGAGAGAAGGAAGTGAGGGAAATTTTTGTATCTATGAAACTTGTATAATATTTGTATGTAAACATTTTTTTTTCTTCTTAATGCAGGGGTAATTACATACATTTTTCTCATTGCAGGTTTCCAAAATGAAGTTTTCATTCTTAGGAGTGATATTGTTCGCTCAGACATTTTTTTCGTGTGAGAAGAGCCCTAAAACTAAAAATATAAATTTTAAATATGGCACTATAGTAGAGAGAACAGAAGACGTTTTTATTACAGCAAGCAATATAATTATAGAAGTAAATATGCAAGCTATTTTCCTTCCAGAGAATGACGTCACTAGCTTAAAGAGCGACCTTTCAAGGTTTGCTGCTTCATTAAATGAAATGCATAAACGACATTTTCCTTTTAATAAGGAGTTCGCTTGCACCAACACTAAGCGTTGCAGAAATGCTATCATACGACTTGCAAAATAAGACTGACGAGGCAGAAGCTCTGGCTCGTGACCTAATGATGTGGACAGTGCGACACACTAAACTTGAAAGACGTAACCCGTTTATTTTTGCTGCACTAAACATCTTTGGATCTTTTGCAAGTTTAGGCTTAGGAATTTCAAATAGTCTTAAAATCAGTAATCAAAATAGGTTTTAGAGTTTTTAGAACATGAAAACGAACTAGTTTTATCAGAACTAAGGAATCAATTAACATCAATTAATCAAATAATGAGTTTGGTGAACTAACATTCTAGTAATATCAGTCAGATTATGGAAGTACAAAACTTGCTGGCAACGTTAACATATTATAATTAAAAAATAGATCATATCCATACTAAAATTTCACATTTTATTGAAAAATCAAAAGACTATGTGGAAGCTATTACGTTAGCAACTAAAGGTGTTTTATCACCACATCTTTTGCCAATAATAGACTTAATGTTAATTTTAGAGAACGGACGGAAGAAAATAGTTTATGTTCCTTTGTTAGAAGCCCATAAGTTAGCATTTTATTATAGCCTAATTACAGTAAGCGTTGAAAATTACAGGATCATGATTACAGTTCCCTTTGATTCTTCCGATGCCTGGTAATCATACAAGATAATATCACCATTCCCAACATTCATGACAAATAACTCAAGTCCAGTAATATCCAGTTTGACAGGACACATTGATTTCCCCTGATAAGGAAACATATACGGTCATTAGAGACTTAGATAAATTAACTCACTGTTCAGAAGCAATGAATAATAAAGTATGTACAGCTGACTCCTTTGAATTCCATCATATATCAATGGATTCATACCTATGAAGATTGTCTGAAAAAACTTTATCCTTTTGACAATAATAAGTTCAATTGCAGATTGAACAATGGCTCATGGATACGATACGACAAGGCCGGCTTCAATGCATCATGCCCGAACGGATCCACGCCCCACTCCTAGGTCTTCGTTGCAGCTGAAGGTTGCATCGGTACGTCCACGAATTACACGGTCCAAGGAATTAACACTATCATCAGGGAACGGACCTACTTCGCGAATTTCACATGGACCACTACAATCCCATCCTTACCTCTCCCATACAACACACGAGTGGCTAATCGATTGATGAAATTAACCGAGATGGACCACCCGTCACTGACCTATGCAGGGGGGAAACTTCGTTTCTACATGTTGCTGGCATCAATCAGCGTTACGGTGATGATTTTTATCGCCGTTAACATCTTTGTTTGGCGTAGGTTAAGGCAAAAACAGGTGGAGCTCCATAGGAACGTTTTGCCATGTCCAGACCACACTCCATTTGCTTTGAAAGCATTTCAATTTAGAGCCGTTTGAAATTGGCCATTTCACTTGACTCGGGGCGTAAAATTGTCTGGAACTGTGAAGTGTATGAAAAGCGGTCAGTACGCTAGTAATATGTACTTGAAGAGACTCTAGGACATTGCATTTTATAGACATTTTAAAAAAGTCTTTTTGGGCACCCAATAAAATATTGTATCCCTATATGTTTAAAAAAAAAAGTATGTTTTGGGCATCTAATAAAATATATAAGCCCTGTATATATATATATATATATATATATATATATATATATATATATATATATATATATATATATATATATATATATATATATATATATATATATGAAACCGTGGTGCGTGTACGTACCAGGATTTTTTTTGTGCACATTAATAACAACTTTGATGAAATTTTATCTTTACCAAGGTAACAAATATTCTTTATCAGTTACCATATTATGATAATCTGTATTTTGGACAAAGGTAACAACTATTCTTTAACAAGTTACCAATTCATATGTACATTCTATTTTATTCAGGGTACCTCATAATCCTTTGCTAGCAATATGCCATATATAGATCTGTATTTTCCATGCATTTTTCTTTATTTTTGACTATGTCCGTTAGGTATGTATTTTTTCTTAACATATACCTTTTTGCATATTCATCCATAATCACTTGTTTATGGCTATGACTAAAATATATATCCAGTTACACTCCTACAAAACATATTTTTAACGTAATTTTAGTATTCAAATACTTGAAGGTAGCTGTCCGAGCTAATGTAGTGTATACATTATAAACCCATGACCCAAGGGATCATAGGAGAGTTGGGAGTGTGTGAACGACAGCCATAACAGGATGCAAAAGTAAGACCAAGCTAAATCATTGCATAGGTAACATTTATTTATGTATTGTCAACATGTCACAAGCATCCCGTGAGAAACAGTTGACCTTTTGATCTCTACACCAGAACTAGATGGCATCCGATTATAATCCTATGTGATCATATTTGTAATAAATGCTGAGATAACTAATGTCACGTTATCAACGCAAACCTATGTTAAACCAGTTCTACTTATCTTTTCATACGGAATGGTCTTCCGACCAAACCATCCATACTCCAGTGATGGAGTTAACAATAAATTTGTTTAAAGTTAATTTAACTTTGACTTATTTCAAGAAGTAACCTACAACTCTAAATAATTCTATATCACATTGAAGAGATATGTGTGCGTATAACATTCTCACACCAACACACACACACACACACATATATATATATATATATATATATATATATATATATATCTATATATATATGTATATATATACACACACACACACACACACATATATATATATATATATATATATATATATATATATATATATATGTATGTATATATAAATATATACACACATACACACACACACACACACACATATATATATATATATATATATATATATATATATATATATATATATATATATATATATATATATATGTATATATATACAGTAAATATATGCCTATTGATGCAAAAGTCATGGTTAGATTTTGCACAGTCGCCTCTATCTTAAGCTTTTAATTCAATACTTTTTCATCCATCATCTCTGACTTCACGTTTCATGGTCCTCAGCCATGCCCACATTGGTCTTCCAACTCTTCTAGTACCTTGTGGAGCCCAGTTAAATATTTGGTACACTACACTCTCTAGGGGAGTGCAAGGAGCATGCCCAAAACGTCTATATCTGCCCCTCACCATGATCTCATCCAGATATGGCACTCAAGTAATCTTGTTTATAGTTTCATTTACAATCGTTTTCTGCCATTCATTCAACTCTCAATATTCTTCAGAGGGCTTTGTTCTCAAATCTACTAAATCTATTGGATATTGTTTCATTGTCATACCATGAATCATGTCCTTACAGTAACATTGATCTCAATAAACTGATATATAGCCTGATTTTTATATGTAATTTCAGGCAATTTGATTTCCACATTTTACTTAAGGGGCCCGGCCAGTATGCTTATATATGGGGGTATAGAAAGTTGAACACAAAATCCTGAAAAAATTAATTGAGCTTTGTATGGCAACGGAGAGATTCCTCTTACTTGCATAGTTACAGGGTAATCATTAAAAGTAACTAAATAAACCAAAAACATTGTTCCCTACAAGAAAATTAAGTATTTCTTTTGTTATCTTAAATTTTGATAATTATTACACTTTAGTATGACAAGAAAAATGTGAGCAATGGCATCTGTATAGATTCCATGAGTCACAAGATGATGTATTACGTGGTAATTACACCCTTCGGTCTTTAGTTCTAGCACAAACCTCATAGAGAGTACACGTTTGCATTTGCCTCAGAGATTCACTTGTTATACGTCTGTTTTTCTGTTTTGGAAAGAGTTTCATCACGCCAAAGAGGAAAAGACAATTTCAATATCTTGCTAACATTAGGAAGAAGAAAATTCCCTCTAATAAGAGTTCAGATGTGAGTAATATTGGCGAAATTAGCATAGCTAGTGAAGGAGAGAGATGGTGAAGGAGCAACTGTCTCGCCTAAAGAAACAAGATATTGAGCAAAGGGATCGTCATTTATGATTAAATTATAAATAACTTTGTTTTGGTTTATTAATATCCAAAAAAGAACATAAAATTCATAATAATTATGATTTATTAAAATTGTTTTTGTAAAAATACAAAGAAAACCTTTCAACGCCCATGTCTCAAAACTATACTACTTATCGACCTTCAAATTCTATCTCCTCTCTTAGTTTGATTCATATATTTTTTTCTAAATTATTTCCCCTAATATTTGGGGTTCATTTTTTTACTATACCTAAAAAAAATTTATCCAGCAAAGAAGAAACATTTTTTTAGAAAAAACCTTCACTTGATTGGAGGTCTACATCAGGTCTATATAGGGTAGTAATCCCAGGTCTTAATATGAATTATCAAGGGAGGAGATAGAATTTGATAAACACTAATTTTTAGGATAAATCGCCTTGGCGTTGCAAGGCCCAAAGTCAGAGGCAAAATTCCTATGCAGTTTTGAGAAGTCATAAGTCACCTTGTTAAGTGGTATGAATGTCAAAGTCCTGTTCTTGAAAAAATGGCATTAGCCAGCCGGCTCCCTTAACCTAGCCAATGTCTGATTTGCATTTTTTTTTAATCTTAAAATAAACTCCAATTCTAAAGACCCTGTATCAGAGATCATAGTTCATATTAATTAAATGATTCAACCTTATCGATCATTTCTCATTTCAATGATATTTCATCTTCCATGGCATAATCCATTGTCATCATCACTTTCTTTTATTTATCATGAGCCCAAACTCCTGTGATATTTTATGCAATCTGGTAAACAAACATTGCGGAATGGCGTGGTGTTATGCTAATGAGGACAGGGTCGTCAGCATACTCTAGGTCAGCTAATTACCTATTACCAATCCAGTCTAATCCTCCTCTGCCATCTCAAACTGTTCTATGCATCACAAAATCCATGAGGAGGATAAACAAAATAGGTGACCACACATTCCCTTGGAGTACTCTGCTCTGCACTGGAAATTCGTTTTTGACAGGACTCCACAAACATGAACATTGTACTTGTTATGGTCATGAACAGACTTAATGAAATTTCCATATTTAAGAGAAACCCTATAATAACACAAGACTCTCAAAACAATTGGCCAGTGCACACTATCAAAAGCTTATTCATAGTCTACAAATGCCATAAAAAGAGGATTTCTATATTTTACAAATTGTTGTTGTTGTCTCAAAATGGTAATTTGTTCAGAACAACTTCTACCTTTTCTAAATCTTGCTTGTTAATCTCTCAACGTTTCATCAATCTTTCTCTCTAGTCTCTTTAGAATAAGAATCTTATATATTTTCATTATAGCAGACATAATTGTGATACCTCTGTAGTTATTACAATCAGTCAAGTCTCCTTTTTTAGCCCTTTTCACCAACACTCCTAATTCCCATTCATCAGGTCTTGCATCTTCATTACACACTTTACAAAATAATCTTGTATTCTGGGGTTCACTTTATTTTCAGCCAGTATCATTTCAGCAGTTATTCCATCGTACTCAGGGCTTTCCATTTCATGAGTTTTTTAAGAATAGCTTTAACTTCAAACACGCTGAATTCATTCATGGGCATATCAAGGGTTCACCAGCTTCTGCTATATTAATGACATTATTCCCATCCTATCTCCTAATAATGACCTCACCAAAGTGTTCCATTCATCTTCATTTTCTCTTGATATAATAGATCCCTCCTTCTTTTTGATGTGTATATGATTCTTCTTCTTTGCCCCTATATGAATTTCATTAATATTTTCATGATCAAATCTTACACCATAGCCACTCCCTGAATTCATAGCTTTATAAACATCATCTGTATGCTCTACCTTGTAATTTTAAATTACTTCCTTCAAAACTTTCAAAAATCAATTTGTCTTTGTCTCCTTTTTATAGTATCCTAACTATCATTTGTTATCCATGGTTTTCTTCTTGTAACTGTATATCGCAAATCTTCATTTCCAATGGCCACGCAGCCTGAGTATCCACCCAGACCTTTTCACCCCTTCCCAGTTAGCTTATTGCGCTGACTCGTCAATTGTCCTGCTGTCCCTACAGCCAACCAGCTCTCTACTCTCTGACCAGCTGCAATGTTACGTTAGCCGCTTGATGGCAAAGCGTCCTGTTGTGGTGGCC
Source organism: Palaemon carinicauda (assembly GCF_036898095.1). NCBI lineage: Eukaryota > Metazoa > Arthropoda > Malacostraca > Decapoda > Palaemonidae > Palaemon > Palaemon carinicauda. The sequence goes on along the minus strand of NC_090725.1, from coordinate 153,997,767 downwards.
AATGTGATAACGTCTCTGAGTGGTGAACGCCAGACTACTGTTGGAGTCCCGCTCAAACATGAAAGTTTCTTTGGTTGCTGCAACCTCAACATCCTTATGAACAAAAGATGGGCGGTTTGGGGGAGCCTATAGGTCTATTTGCTGAGTCATTAGCAGCACTTGCCTAGCCCTTCTTGGTCCTAGCTTTAATGGAGAGGGGACTTGGGCACTGATCATATATATATATATATATATATATATATATATATATATACATATATATGTATATATATATATGTATGTATATATATATATACAGTATATATATATATATGTATATATATATATATATATATATATATATATATATATATATATATATATATATATATATATATATATATATATATATATATATATATATATATATATATACTGTATATATATATATATATATATATATATATATATACATATATGTATGTATATTTATATATATATATATATATATATATATATATATATATATATATATATATATACGTGTATATATATATATGAATATATATATATATATATATATATATATATATATATATATATATATATATATATATATATATATATATATGGTCAGTCTCTAGGACATTGTCCTGCTCGATAGGGCAATGTCACTGTCCCTTGCCTCTGCCATCCATAAGTGGTCTTTAAACCTTTAAACTGAATGACATATGTTCTTAACATCACACCATTCTTCATCAATTTTCTGGTCTTTATCTCTCAAAGTTTCTGAGATTGCAAATTTCTCTTTGTGCTCATCTTCTAGAAGTTAAGTTGTATCAAACCTAGATATTCTATCTACCTTTTTGTTGGGTCCTTTCAGTTTTAATTTCAGGTTGACAGTGAAGAGTTTGTGATTACTACCAATATCTGCACCTCAATAGCTTCTTACATATCTCAAAATCCCACTACTCTCTGTACTAATGACTATTGGATATATTTGATTTTTGTAATTAATACATGTACAGTATATATGTGGATGTTCTTGTGCTGGAAGAGAGTACCTCCAATGATGAGATTACTTGTTGAACAGAAACTTATGAAATGTGCTCTATTTTCATTTACAACTTCACCAAAACTCCCAACACCCATCATAAGAATTCTCTATACCTTGACTATTCCTTCCAACTTTAGTATTGAAATCACCAATCACAATTTTCATATCTGTCTCTTGGATCTCATCTATTACACTCTACTATTCTTCATAGTATTAATCTTTTTTTTTTTTTTTTCAGGGGAATCTTTTGCTGGTGCATAACAAGCTATAATGCTCATATTGAACTGCACTGATTTAAACTTTGCAAGTAACAATTTACCATTTACATCTCTCCTCTCAGCTAAAGCCTTTTCTGCTCATGGCGTCATCATCATTGCTACACATTCTCTTTCAACCCCATATGTTCTTCCTGAATACTTATGTACATCTCTTCGGTCCAAGGTTTCCTTAACAATCCCCTTACAACGTGTTTCACTTAGGGCTAAGGTATCCACACTATATATCATAAATTCATTCTCCACTTGTTGTAACTTACCAATGTGATTCACGGTTCTAACATTCAAATTACCAATTTTCAATTTTTCTTTAGTATTTATAAACCAGTGATCCTTAGCACTCTCCTATGCCCTGGGACTGGGGTCATTCCGTCATTTTCAGTTTCCATTGACTGAATGAATCATAAAGGATTTATTGGTTAGATTCATAAAAGGATAACCAGTTCCTTGTGAAGCGCAGTGCCAAACTATCTAAGGCAAGTGACCCCTTCTAGTCCTTACTAATTCCAGTAACATCATCTGCCGGGCATCAGGAGTAGGAGCCAAAGAGGCACACTGTCTCTCACCTTAAACCAAATCCCTAGTCCTGCTGCCAGTTACTTAATTGAGATTTAGGGGGGCATTTCCTCCACACCCAAAGTTCTTGATACTGCTCTAGGTTGCTTATCCACTTATATAACCGTTGGTAGACATTGATTGCTAAGATATATTACCTAGCACAGTATTGTATAATTATCAAATGATAAATATGTAGGCTACATATATATAAATAAACATACAGAGGATACCTAATTTAAATGCTATAAATTAATAAAAAAAAAACAGAAATGAAATACATGACTCAAACATAATAGAGTAAATGTAACACCCACAAATTTACCCATACTGAATTGCATATATATATATATATATATATATACATTTATGAATATATATATATATATATATATATATATATATACATTTATGAATATATATATATATACATATATATATATATATATATATATATATATATATACATTTATGGATATATATATATATATACTGTATATATAT
>NC_090725.1:153965223-153992397 GCF_036898095.1 Palaemon carinicauda | reverse complement strand
GTCCTGATGTAGAACGACGTACAGTACAGTAATGGCTTGGCCATTACGAAGAAAGAGGGGGAAGGGACAAGAGGGTCCTGCCAACCTTGCTTTAGTGACAGATCACCCGCAGCCAAGAAACTTATCTTAGCCTAAGGGAGATCTAAGGGGAAAGGCCAGCAATACTTGCCAGCTTCCAGAGCACCAAAGCAAGGAAGGCGTTGCTACTCCCAAGGGAAGAACTTATCCTCCCCCGAGAACAGCAACAAGGGACTAGTCTGGTAGATCACAAAAGAAGGAATCATATCCACAGAAACCTTCGGTAGTGACCTAAGGGAGCTAAGCTCCCTTTGAATGTGTTAGGTCAGCGAGGGGGACTCCGCCCCAAGCCAGAGAACACAGACTCAGACTAAAAACTCTGTTGTTCTGTCCCTCTTGAACCATAACTACAGGAACAGGAAGGTACAGTAACACCCTAGTATAGTTTTATCGAAAATAAATTCGGAAAAAACCACTTAGGGATATGCCCAAGGCTTAAACAGAGGGAAAGGGATTGCATACCTTCTCGGAAGAAAAGAAAGCAACCGGGGGAGTATGATAAAGTATACTAAGGCTCCATAAGCAACTAGCTTAGGCACCAAGAGAATCGATTACCTAATTCACCGAAACTCACTCGTATACTATCTTGGAAATATTCCACACAGTCTAAAATGTATAAAATATAGCCTAAAGCTTCAATAAAATTTTAGTTACACTCGGAAAAACCATAATCATGCATGAAGTACTAGGACCAAACGACTAGGCTACATGGCCTAGCGTAGGCCAGAATGGCAAATACTTCGCCAAATAACACTAAGCACGAAAGGAAATCCTATTTAATGCTAAATAGCTAAAATTTATTAAAGCAAAACAACCAGGAATGTCGCTCTGACTAACTAATTTATACCTAGCGAGCGACAGCGTCCAAGACGCCTCTGGTAGGCTACGGCTCTTGTATCAGAGATTAATCCTATTAATCACTCAAAATTTTACCAAGAGCCTACATTTATACATAAAAGACACTATACCCAACTTATCAGAGGCCGACGAAGACGGAGAAGAAGCCATGAAAAGTCAAATAAATCCAAGATTTGCGAGAAAAACAGGAAAAAAACACCGAGTTGTTAAGCTACGCAAAAAGGAATGCAGATGTCGCCAGGATTGGCGCTAGGCACGCATACGAATCGGGGGATAGGGAAGCGTTGGGAGCGGCTCCCCTTTTTCTTTCCCGAATTCACATCTCGCCAATCACCTCCTACGAGACGAAATCTCTGTCTAGGATGTAGATTGCCATGTGACGTGTCTAGAATACGTCCTCTGATATGTCGCGATATCCCTTTCACGAGGGATACTCGCTCCAGGAGTTAGAATTCTGGTACCTTAAGGTAAATTCTCTGGGAATATCGCCGTAGTTGTAATATACCCTAGGAAGCTACCCTATAGGAACTTCCATCAGGACGACATGGCTTGAGCCCAAAAATATATATATATATATATATATATATTATATATATATATATGATTATATATACATATATATATATATATATATATATATATATATATATATATATATATGATTTTATATATATATATATATATATATATATATATATATATATATATATTTATATATATATATATATATATATATATATATATATATATATATATATATATATATATATATATATACTGCAAATATATAAACACACACACACATACACACACACACACATATATATATATATATATATATATATATATATATATATATATATATATATCATCATCATTTTCCTCTACGCCTATTGGCGCAAAGGGCCTCGGTTAGATTTCGCTAGTCGTCTCTATCTTAAACTTTTAATTCAATACTTCTCCGTTCATCATCTCCTACCTCACGCTTCATAGTCCTCAACCATGTAGGCCTTGCTTTCCCCAAATCTTCTAGTGCCTTCTGGAGCCTAGCTGAAGGTTTGGTGAACTAATCTTTCTTGGAGAGTGCGAAAAGCATGCCCAAACCCTCGCTATTTACTCCTCATCCTGATTTCATCAACATATGGCTCTCGAGTAATCTCTATAATTTCATTTCTAATCTTGTCCTGCCATTCAATTCCCAATATTCTTCTGAGGGCTTTGCTCTAAGATATACCTAATCTATTTTAAATTGTTTCATTGCCATTCCATGATTCATGTCCATACAGTATCACTGATTTTACTAAACTGATATATAGTATGATTTTTACATGTAATTTTCAGGCGATTTGATTTCCAAATTTTACTTAACCTAGCCATTGTCTGATTTGTTTTTTTTTTTTCAATCTTTCAATAAACATTATCTCTAAAGACCCTCTATTGGAGATCATAATTCCTAAATATTAAAATGATTCTACCTCATTAATCCTTTCTCCTTCCAATGATATTTCATCTTCCATTGCATACTCCGTTCTTGTCATCTCTATCTATCTCATATTTATCTTCAGCCTAACCTTGTTTGATATTTCATACATTCTGGTAAGCAAGCATGGCAAATCCTTTGGTTTTTTTGCTAAAAAGGACAGCATCATCAGCATATTCTAAGTCTGCTAAATTCCAATCACCAATCCAGTCAAATCCTTCTCCACCATCTATGACTGTTCTACGCATTACAAAATCCATGAGGATAAACAAGATAGGTGACAACAAATTCCCCTTGGAGTACTCCTCTGTTCACTGGAAATTCCTTTGATAAGACTCCATCAACATTAACTTTCTTTGTTAGATCTTCTCTGTTCAGTTTTTGCATAAGCTTCTCAGACGTTGGTTTTGTAAGCAACCACTGTCGTACCAACTGCCTTTTATTGTGTATGGTTCTTTTATTTATGTGTTCTTCTTCTTCCCTTTGCAGCTGCAAGGTGGCTTCAGCAACTTGAATCTAACGAAGCACCAGTTCTTTCAGTTTCATCTCTTGATTTGTAAGACACTTCTTAGAGTATTTGCGTGACTGGAAGCCAGAATGTGGGTGGTATGGCCCAAAACAATCTGTTGGTATATAAAGGGACTAGTGCTCGTCCGTACTGTAATAATATATCCGTACTTTATCTACAGTTTCATTACTTCATTGTACTCTTTCTGGGGCCACCTCTACTCTCTATGTACTCCCTGAATACTCCCAATGTGACCTCCGTGTTGCCTTCATGCCTGGGTGTTCATTCTCTCCAAAACCATCTGTACTTTAAGCCTGAAGTCTTTATTCTTTCCATTCTGTTTACAGCCGTCCACAGACATCATGGACATCCATGGAAAAAAAAAATAGGAAATTAAATCTTCTGTCCCTCAATCTGTGGGATATCTGTACTGTCAAAAAAAAAAAAAAAAAAAAAAACCTTACTACTTCTGTACAGCCACGCCCATATTCTTTACCCAGCCATCCGCAGCATCCGTGCATAGGAGATATAGGGGTATAATCTGATGTATTTCTTCATGTACATTGGCATAGTTCTCGTTTTAATTTTTGGGATTTGTCTTTTATCGTTTATTCATTACTACCTTTATTATATATTTTAGAATGAATTCTCATTTGTAACCTCATAACCAGGATTAGATCTTTGTTCTAACTATAATAATGGTAAAATTTTTCATATTTTTTAACTTATTTTGAACCAAGCTATCATACTTGGAATAATTTCTCATTTATAACCTCATGACCATAATTGGATCTTGGTTTCTAATTATAATAAAAATAAAAAATATTAACAGTTTTTATCGAGATATTTTTTTTTATCAAACTATCCTATTTCTCATTGCATCTTTTGGTTGATAGCTTTCTTTCTTTATTTTAAAGTGCTTTATTTTTTCCTCACTAATTATGATGGGGATGGAAACACTTAGTGCTGTACCTTTTACTCGAACACTTATTTCAGAGAGATTTTTGCTTTTAGTGTCTTTAATAATCCGATTTAAGGATATAAAAAAGGAATGAAGAGTTATTCTGAAATTTGTTTTTTTTCTGGTTATAGAATTAAAATCGCCAGTTTAATTACCAACGTGAAAAGCAATATTCTAGAAATGCATCATATTTCGACCGCTGCTTTCCTTCGAATATTGTTAATCAGTTTTAATATTAGTGAAAATTTTACTAATAGTATTCATGATTTTGCAAATTGTATTTTCATTATAAACTTTATTGTTATTTCACGTATTCACTACCGAATTGCAGAAATAAAAAGTTCTCGATTCATATTCATATCCTTTTCCCATACCTTTCATATATATTCTATATACATAAACGTATATATTCTATACACATAAACGTATATATATATATATATATATATATATATATATATATATATAAGTATACATTACATAAATATAGATATTTATACATATATATATATATATATATATATATATATATATATATATATATATAAGTATACATTACATAAATATAGATATTTATACATATATATATATATATATATATATATATATATATATATGCTTATATATGTGTATACTGTATATATATATATATATATATCATATATATATATATATATATATATATATAAGTACATACATACATTTATATTCATACACACACAAGCATAAATATATATATATATATATATATATATATATATATGTATATATATACTTATATATATATATATATATATATATATATATATATATATATAAATATATATATATATATATATATATATATATATATATATATATATATATATATAAAGAGAGAGAGAGAGAGAGAGAGAGAGGAGAGAGAGAGAGAGAGGAGGAGAGAGAGAGAGAGAGAGAGAGAGAGAGAGAGAGAGATTGTTAATTAATATGAGTACTTATGCCTCCATCCAGCTCTGAATAATGTCTTCATTTCAGTTTCTCAAATTTCAGAAATATTAAGCATGTTACCTATAAATACATTACTTTGAGGGTTATCGGAGTTATAATTTTTCTATAAGTTTCTTTTCAAAACTAGCTGAATGCACATAAAACCCACGAAACAATATTTATTTCAAACATCTAGAGATAAAAGATTAGAATCTACTATATTTTTCACCTCTTGATAGGTGTTCACAGCTTAAGTCTTAAATCTAATTATGGTAGTCGTGTTTCACAGCCGTTTTCTGTTTTAATAATAGATATTATCATGAATTTTGTGTGATATCATCAAATCAATCATAATTTAGTGTTGCGTTACCTTTCCTTGATACTAAATGCGACAGCATACTTCCTTTTGTTTATAGTATTTATAAAAAAATTATCAACTCAAAACTGTTTAAGAATGGATTTTTTTTTCCATTTTCCATTATTTCTTCAATTTATTTAATGAAATGATAATGAAAGATGTAAGAGATATGGAAGGAATTGAAGTCAGAAGAGTCATTATTAATAATATTAGATATGCTGATGATACAAAACTTGTGGCAGACTCCCAGGATAATGTTTAAGCTTTTATCATTACTTATTCCAATCAAGAGGAGAAAGAATTTTGTTAATAAACATTAAGAAAACAGAAGTTATGGTTATCATTGAAAAAAAAAAATAGATATAAGAATGAATGTTGAAACAATCAAACAAACCAATAGTTTTAGGATGCACTCTCACAAGGGATGGAAAATATGCAAAAGAGGTCAAGAATCGAATGTCCATGGCAAGAGATGCATTTGGCTAAATCAAGAAATTAGTTACCAACTTTAAAATATTTATGAATGTAAGGAGGAGGTTTGTAAAAATTCTTGTTTGGTCTGTACTGTTGTATGGCTGTGAAACTTAGACCTTGAGGAAAGCAGTCGATGAGAAGTTATAGGATTCAGAAATGTGATTTTGGAGAAAGATGCTGAAAATAGTATGGACTGAGAGGAAAAACTATTGAGGCATTGGGGAGGTGGGAGTTGGGAGAGAGCTTTCAGCTTCAGTGAGAGGTAGGCAAATGTGGTTTGGGGTCACAGTGAGAAGACAAGAATTAGAACTTCTCTCTATCACCGGTAAAATCGATGGAAGGAGGCTAAAAGAAGACCCTACACAAAAATATATGGATGGATTGGTGAGAATGAGTGGAGGAAGAATATCTGCAGCTTGGTTTGCTGCAGAGACTCGAAAATTGACGTCCTTGACGATATGGCACCTGGAGATGAGGACGTACTCTGACTGATCTGCATTATGAAAAAATAAGACAGTGGAATATAATGGTTTCAAAACTAAGAAGAGCTATAAGGAATTACAAGGAATTTGGATGTCTCAAAAACTTTCTAGTCTATCTGCGGAGACTCCATTTGTTCTTAGGTAGAGTGATTTACTTTATATCTATATCTATATTTATGTATCTATCTATCTATGTATATATATATATATATATATATATATATATATATATATATACATACATATATATATATATATATATATATATATATATATATATATATATATATATATATATGTATATATATATGTATGTATATATATATATATATATATATATATATATATAATATATATATATATATATATATTGTGGAGGATTGATTTTTGTTTTATTTTTATTTATTTTTTGTTTGCCAAATCCAGAGAGAGAGAGAGAGAGAGAGGAGAGAGAGAGAGAGAGTGTGTGTGTGTGTGTGTGTGTGTGTGTGTGTGTGTGTGTGTGTGTGTCAGCGAGCGAGAGGTAGCTAGTGCATTGATTTTTGTTGTGAGAAAGACTGTTGGTATAAATGAAATTGTTTGTTTATGTTTTAGCTAGGTTAGGACAGTGGTGCATGTCTTGGGTAAATGCTTATTTTGATTTGACTGCAGCCAGAAGCAGTTTGTGGATGCTGGATTATAATTTTTTTTCTTTACCAGCCTGGAAGTGTTTTGTTTATTTTGACAGTAAGTACAATTTATTTATCTTTGCTAGGAGTAATTCTGAATGATAGAAACAGTTTTATTATTTATCTATGATTATAGTGCGATAGTTTAGTTAGATAGGAGTGTTCATAAGTGTTTTTCTTTTTTATTTTTTGCAGGCTGTAATTCCTCCTTTGGAAAACTAAATTTGTGATTGTTGATCTTTAGGTGCTGACCATGCCTGTAATCAATTGTGTTTAGACTGCTCCTTTGGATTGCTCAACCATTGATGACCTGGCCTGTTTATTAAGGCTTCAATTGACGATGATAATAATGATAATAATAACCACGACTTCAATCAGGGAGGTAGTTGTGGCAAATTGCCACACAGTGGATTGTTGATCACAAAGCTGTGGTAGTGTGCCGTAAAAGACAGTTCGGTTTTGTGTGGATGTCAGTGTTGGTGTCCCATATTATATATACAGATATACTAATTTTTGGTGTTGGTGGTGTGTTGTTAATTTTAAGTTTTCCTAGTTTTTTCTTATTTTGAATGGTGTTAGTTTATTGCATGTTTAGTCTCCAAGTTTATGATTAGGTTTAGTATGTAAGAAAAAGTTTACGTGTGATTAATTTGGTTTGATTTATTTTAGTTCTTAAGAAATATAGTTTTAAGGTTATGTATTGTTTTTATGTCCTTTTTGTCCAAGAGTTCCGCTGCTGATAACGTAAGGGGAAAGTTTGTATTGAAGAGAAATTTGTCAGTTAGTGATTTAAGGGTGTGGGGGTTGTTCTTGCATCATCCCGCAACAATATATATATATATATATATATGTGTGTGGTGTGTGTGTCTGTGTGTGTGTATATATATATATATATATATATAAAGAGAGAGAGAGAGAGAGCCTTACCTTATTGCCTTATTTTTTGTTTGGGTTCCCCCAGGTCCCTCAGTGTGAGGCACCTCGTATATCCACCAGAGAGTTGCTAATGCATCTTCCGGTGTATTTTGCATCTTCCAGTCTTGGATGGTCTGGGATGCATCGTAGGTATTTATCGAGCTTATCCTTAAACACATCTACGCTCACTCCTGATATGTTTCTTAGATGAGCTGGCAGCACATTAAATAGTCGCTGCATTATCGATGCTGGTGCGTAGTGGATTAATGTCCTGTGTGCCTTTCTTAGTTTACCTGGTATATTTTTTGGCACTATTAATCTACCTCGGCTTGCTCTTTCTGATATTTTTAGCTCCATGATGTTTTCAGTAATTCCTTCTATTTGCTTCCATGCTTGTATTATCATGTAGCGTTCTCTTCTCCTTTCTAGACTGTATAGTTTTAAAAATTTCAGTCTTTCCCAGTAGTCGAGGTCCTTAACTTCTTCTATTCTAGCAGTATAGGACCTTTGTACACTTTCTATTTGCGCAATATCCTTTTGGTAGTGTGGGTACCATATCACATTGCAGTACTCGAGTGTACTATGTACATAAGTTTTGTAAAGCATAATCATGTGTTCAGCTTTCCTTGTTTTAAAGTGTCTGAATAACATTCCCATTTTTGCTTTACATTTAGCCAACAGTGTTGCTATTTGGTCGTTGCATAACATATTCCTATTTAACATTACACCAAGGTCTTTAATTGCTTCCTTGTTTGTGATTGTCTCATTATTAGGTCCCTTGTATGCATATACCATTCCTTCTCTGTTTCCATAATTTATTGATTCGAATTTATCGGGGTTAAATACCATCCTATTTATCTCCGCCCATTCATATATTTTGTTTAGATCTCTTTGTAGTGAGTTCCTATCTTATCACAAGTAATGTCTCTACTTATTCTTGTGTCATCGGCGAAACTTCTCACTACGAAGTTTTCAACATCACAGTCTATGTCTGAGATCATAATAACAAACAGCAGTGCAGCTAATACCGTACCTTGTGGCACACCAGATATTACTGGGCTTCATCTCATTTCTCGTCATTTGCAACCACTATCTGTTTTCTGTTTTGCAGGAATTCTTTTACCCATTTTCCTATCTTTCCCACAATATTATGCTTTCTCATTTTTTTCTCCAATATGTTATGGTCTACCTTGTCAAAGGCTTTTGCAAAATCTAGATAGATCACATCTGTGTCTTTTTCATTTATCATATTTTTGTATATGTTTTCATAGTGTGCTATCAGTTGGGTCTGTGTACTTTTTCCAGGCACGAAACCGTGTTGACCCATATTAAACAAATGATTTTTAACCAAATGGTTCATTATTTTCTTTTTTATTACCCTCTCATACACTTTCATAATATGTGATGTTAGACTAACAGGTCTATAATTGCTTGCCTCTAGTCTTGATCCACTTTTGAAGATAGGGGTTATATAAGCTAATTTATGATTAACATATATCTCTCTCATATCTACACTTTGTCTTAGCAGTATTGCAAGCGGCTTCGCGATAGTGTTTGCAGTTTTTTTTAACAAAATCGCTGGAACTCCATCTGGTCCGGCTGCCGATCCATTTTTAATTTCGTTTATAGCCGTGACAATATCTGCTTCATTAATATCTATATCCGTTAGATATTCAACATTTTCTTCTCTCATTTCTGTTTCATTATTCTCATTCGCAATTCTTGGTGTGAACTCACTCTTATATTTTTCTGCTAATATGTTGCATATTTCCTTTTTTTCATTCGTTAGCCGTCCTTCAATTCTTAGAGGGCCTATTTCTAATCTCCCTTTATTCATCTTTTTTGCATAGGAGTAAAGTACTTTGGGGTTTCTTTTTATATTTTGAAGTGTCCTTTCTTCTAAGTCCCTTTTTTCATTTTCTTTCGACTGTATAATCTTTTGATCTGCATTTTCTATCTTACATTTTATTTCCCTCATTTTCCACACATTTTTTTCTTTTGCAAGATTTTTCTTCCACTTTATAATTTTCTGAAATAAGATCCTTCTGTCTCTTGGTATGCACGTCTTTTGTTTATTGTTTTTTTTCGGTACATATTTTTCAACAATTTTCTCCAGTATTTTGTACAGTATGTCCGTATTTACCTGTATATTATCACTTACAAATACATTTTTCCATTCTTTATTTAGTTCTTCATTTATTTCTGACCATTTTATATTCCTACTGTAAAAATTATATTTTCCATATCCTTCCCAAAGTTTTGTGCTTTTATTAATTCTGCGATCACTTGCTTTGGAATGGACTATCAATTCTATGACATTGTGGTCTGAAATTCCCGTGTTATACACTATTATTTCTTTAACATAATTCACCTCAATCACAAATACTAGATCTAGGACATTTTCCTTTCTTGTTGGAATGTGGTTTATTTGTTGCATATTATGTTCTAATAGCATATCTTGAAGCTTTTCAAATTGCCTCTTATTTTCTGCGCTATTATTACTATCTTTTTTATATGTATACATACAACCACTTTCTTCTATCCGTTCTTTCCAATCCACGAAAGGAAAGTTAAAATCTCCGGATAGGAGTATATTCCAGTCTTTATGGTTTCTACATATATCATCTATTTTTTCTATTATTATGTCAAACTCCTTAGTGTTTGGGGGTCTGTAAACTACAATATTCACAAGTTTTTCAAATTTAAATTCTACCGCAATCAATTCACATTCTGTGTTGCTGTATTTTTCACAGACTTTTCCTTGATTTATGTCTCTTCCATATATTGCGGTTCCCCCTTGATTCCTATTTTTTCTGTCTGATCTATAAGTTTGGAAACCCTTTATCTGGTCATCACTGCCAGTCTCTTGGGAATATCATGTTTCACTTATATTTAATATATCTATTTTTTCAATTTGGGTTAGTTCTTCTAAGAACTCTATTTTCCTTTTAGAGTTACTCGTGACTAAACCCTGTGCATTCATCACTATTATGGTTTGTGTTTCATCCCCATTATTTAATATTGGTAATAATATGGATTCTCCCATGCTTCCTTCCTGTTCTGATATGATGTTCTTTTCTTCATTTCCCGGAATTCTGCCATCAAAAAATCCAACTTTTCTATTATATTTGCTCTTTCGCCTTCATATTTATTTTTGTGTGTATACCTGCAATTGTCCCCATATCTGCACCAACCCCTGGCATTATAGATGCATTCTTTGAAGTTGGGCTCTAAATGTGCAGGTTTGGGTTGAAAGGCCTCATATCTTGGGGCTCTTGGTTCATAGCGCGGTATATACACGGCCTGCTTTTTTGTTTCTTTTTTTGTTTCTTTTTTGCTTTCATTTTTCTTTTCAGTTTGCTGAGTTTTCTTACTTTCATTCATGGTTGCAGGATGCATATATCGACATTTTTTGTTGAAACTGTATCCTTTTCCTTCTTTTAGGTTTTTGTATATTTTTGGATGGAGATCTCTGCATTCGTCTCCATATCCGTCTAAATACGCACATTTACCTTATATTTCATAATTATGGCATATCTTTGGATGCTTGTAGTAGCATCTTTCGCCAAATCTGCAATTCCCTCTTTTCAGCATATTGCAGACTATATCCTTCTTTTCTATTTTTTCTTGTTCTTGCTCTTCCCTAAAATTATGTAGGTCCGGGTAGAGTCTCTTGGGTCTATTATTTGTTTCCATCTGGTAATTTATTTCTTCATAAGTATGTTGTTGGATGGCATCATAGGTTATATCAATGAGTTCTTCTGCATCCTTTCCCATATCCTGTTCATTGTTCTCTTCTTCTTCTTTTTCTTCTTCTTCTTCCTCTGTTTCTTCTTCTTCCTCTTCTTTATCTTCAACTATTTGCAGATTTAGTCTCGACTTAATTATATTTTCTATCCAGACTAAGCATGTTGAGCAGAATACCTTTGTGTCTTTATTTTTTATTTTTTGCTGTATTTCAGCACATGTGGGGTGTGTTGGAACATGACAGGCATCACATTTTCTAATCAATTGTTGAGGATTATTAATGGATTACCATATCTTACATGTATTACACCATTTTGGCATTCTTTTTCCTATTGTATCAATCAGCATATTCACCATATTGGACTTCTTATTGTTCTTTGATGGAATGTGTTGATTGATGTAGACTTTCTTTATAAGTCTCTTTATCACTTGGATCTTCTTTGGAATTTCTTCTATTATTTTGCTGATGTTTTCCGCAGATTTGCTCCAGTTTATTGGATCATATTGTTTCAATATGTCTGCGAATATTTTTCCGTCATACTGGTTGACGTTACTAGTGACCTCTGTTATCAGACGGTCGAGCTCCTGTTTCGCCAACTCATGGAATTTACTTTTGCTGAGTCCAGCGATGCCTCTCCAAGCCTTGCCCGTGTTGTACATAGCCATCTTGATTAGATTTTTAGTAATTCACAAGATAACTATTCTATGCCGACGTTTTATCCCACTTCTCTGACCTCAAACTAATCACTGACTATTCACGAAAACTTGTAGCTATATTGCACTCGATAGCCTTTTGTTATCCGCGTTAAATCAGGATATTTATAGGGTCGCAAAAGTGTAATCACTCACCGGCACACAGATACAAAACTGAGAGAGAGAGAGAGAGAGAGAGAGAGAGAGAGAGAGAGAGAGAGAGAGAGAGAGAGAGAATGAGCTAGTACCATAAAAAAGTAGATACGAGAGTACAATCCGTAAATAGGAAAAATTGTAGCTCTTCATTTCCTGGAAAGGGAGACAGCAGCAGTTCCTAGCGTCTAATCATAAAGGAAGCCTTGCAGGGAGAAAGACAGAGAAGGAAAGAATTAACTATAGTAAGGAAATAAAAAAAATTTCATTTTCCAATTAGCCCTCGCTTTTAAACAGCCCAAACACACAGAGAAAAACAACCAATTAACACAATTTCCTTATTCAATTTAAGGATGTAGCCTTGTTGATCTGTAGTTAAAATTTATTAAGTCCTTTGATATAATTTTACTAGAAAGCACTATCAGTTTTTTCTATGAAATGTAGCATAGAATCTATTAAATTCTAATTAATAAACTCAATTTTACGGTCTCATGTAAACTAAATTTTGCTATTATAAATAGCCAAGCAGTCGATTTCCCAATGAAAAGAACAAAAGGACAGCCAAATTAATTCCCTTGTAAAATGTAAACAAAAGTGAATATCTTGTAACTTATCTTCTCTCACATTTATAGTGACATTTCTACAAATCTAAAGAATTGTCGCAATTCAATCCCAAAATTTTTCTTTAGGTTACTATCAGGGATAACACTTGTTTGAGAAGTAAATGCCAACTTGAGTAATGAGAGTAGTTGGCTCAAGTGAAATATGAACATAGTAAACTTCGATAACGTTCAAGGCTATAAATGGTTTGATCTCTCTCTCTCTCTCTCTCTCTCTCTCTCTCTCTCTCTCTCTCTCTCTCTCTCTCTCTCAGTCAGAGTGCCCGTATTCTGTCAGTCTGTATGTCTCCTACCTGCCTTTTATCCATTCATCTTTTCGTCGACCTTTCCCTCTCCGACCTCCAAAGTATCCCTTTCTTCATTGACTTTCCAGAGAATAAATAATAAGGGTCAGGTCATTAAGGGTCTGTTGATTATTCTATTGCTGCGGGGGAACTCTTTGTGTAAATAACTTCAAACGTTGTGACAATGAACGAGCACCCGTTCCATTTTCATCTAACTGAATAACTTTTCAGAGGTGATTAAGGATTATTTCATATGATTTCAGTATAATATATTCTACTTTCCTCTTTCATTCCATCGATTAATTTCAGTGCTTCATTATATCATTGATCTTGAATGCCTCTTTGTATGCATTATGTTAAGTTTTGGATTATGATAGGAGTTCAAGTGATTTTTATGGCATTTGAATTCATGTTATAATGTATATGTATTTTATAGATATGTATTAATGATGAAATCTGATTCAAAATTTACCCTGTCTTTTCCTACACATACAAAAAGAAATCTAAACTTTCTCATATCTTTTAACGATGTATAAAGGGATATTCAATGACTTGAAATTCGCTTCTCCTTCCATTAGCTTTTAATCTTTAAATATTTTGGGAAACTGTTTGTGGGGCTAAATCAAGAGACGACGAACTGCATTTTTCATATTTATCAAGGTTAGTATTGTGATTTTACTTTTGACGAGTACATCAAATTACTCTCAAAGTCAATTAATCTTTTTTGGTTTGTCTGTTTATCTACTTGTCTAACTTCCCTCTGTTATCCTACTTTCTTATTTCATCATCTCTTTACAGTTTATCTGCTATTGCAAGCCCCTCTCTCTCTCTCTCTCTCTCTCTCTCCTCTCTCTCTCTCTCTCTCTTTTGAGACAATTATGTTTTACTATGTTTTTTTTCAGTATTTGGTGGCACTTTAATCTTTAATTGTTTTAAGAAATTAATTGCAAAACTTTATAAATACAGATACTATGATAGTCATAACAACAAATTGCCGATAAAAACTCAAAGGAAACGGTCATGGCAAAGGAAATGAACAAATCTATAAAAAAGGCGTTATATCTTAGCAAAGAATAATCCAAGAGAAAAGTTATTTAGTGGTTAAGATTTCTTCAGGAAAGATCGTTGAAGGAGGAAAGAATTTTTTTTAGTGTGCTAAATGGCGTATATAAAGATTTTTCTATGTGCATGACAAGTATTTATCTCTCATTATTCCTACTCCGTATTGAATTCCTAGAATCAATGATATCCAAATGAATATAATGTGCCCATTGAAAAATATTTAGGGAAAACATGATATTAGTATTGTATCGTTTCTGAATCACAAAAGGATAAGTCATGTTTTTTGTTATTCAATAAGAGAATGAAGAACGCTTTCAATTTGAAAATTCTGTCAAAATAATAAGAAATTTAGCTACTTTCTCGCCCGTTGCTTGAAAAAAATAAACAGAAAATCATCGTTTAAAGACTTACAGTGTGTAAATCAGTAACAACACCTTTATGAGGAGTTTAGTTCAAACTATTTCATACACTCAAATCAATATACACATTCTCTCTCTCTCTCTCTCTCCTCTCTCTCTCTCTCTCTCTCTCTCTCTCAAAGTTTAATGTTAAGGGTAATAATCTTCTCAGCACTGTTTTAGATGACATACATACGATTATTACGATTTCACAGGGTAACAGCATCAATCGAAAAACACGCTCGCAAGATAACAATTATGGAATTTAGTCATACGCCACACACTTATAGTCATGTATGCATTTTATATGCCTAAGTATCTAAACTCACATTATGTATACATAAACGCATGTATAATTATACATACACACACACACACACACACACACATATATATATATATATATATATAAACAACCACCCACACACACATATCTATCTATCTATCTATCTATCTATCTATCTATATATATATATATATATATATAAATATATCTATATATCTATCTATCTATCTATCTACACATTTATACATATACATATACATATACATATACATATACATATTATTATTATTATTATTATTATTATTATTATTATTATTATTATCATTATTATTATTATTATTATTATTACTATTATTATTATTATTATTATTATTATTACTCTACAGCCCTGGCTGGAAAGACAGAATACTTCTATCATAAGGGCTCTAACAGGTGAAGAAAACCTTGTGAGGAAAGGAAATAAGGAAATAGGAAATATTATATACATAAGAAGTAATAAAAAATTTAGGTAAAAAAATTCTTAAGATCAGCACCAACATAATAAAAGCAACAAAAACCAGCTCTATGTCAACCTGTTCAACAGAAAACCATTTGTAAAAAAGTTTGAGTTTCTGAAGTTCCACCAACTTAATTAACTGTCAGATTAGGAAGATCATTCCAAAATTTTTTCACAGTTGAAATAAAACTAAGAATACTGTGTAGAATTGAGCTTTATAATGGAGAAGGCAGGCCTACCTGGTACTAAAAACAAGATGGTACAATCTGGGAAGATCTAAATGTAATGGGTGGTCTGCATTATGAAAAATACTGTGTAAAGAACTAACTGAACAACGGCGCCAGGTATTAGTATCCTGATAAGGATTAACAAATTTAATAATTTTAATCCAACAATTTAAGATGAGATTTATCAGCTGAAGACCAAACAGGAGAATAATACTCGAAAGATGGCAGAATGAAAGAATTTAAACATTTCCTAGAATAGACTGATCACTAAAAATTGTTAAATAATTCGATAATAAGCCATTTTTGTGCAACTAAAGAAGAAACAGACCGAATGTACCTCTCAAAAGTAAACTAAAATGAGTTACATATAGCTGAGGAGACATTATCAAAACAAAGATATGGATGTTGAGGTGCCACTGTCCGGGAACTCCTGTCAATCATACATTGATCGTTGTTATGGTCAGCTTTATTACCCATAATTATCACTCTGTGCTAGTTTATGTTAGCTATCTATTATGAGATTCAGGAACCATAGGTCTATTGTACATTCAGGAGATAGAATTAAGGCGAAAAGAGTAGCATCACCGTCATATACAAGGAGTTTGTTTTCTAGGCCGAATGAAAAATGAGAGGACGAGAACACTACCCTGAGAAACGCCATATATTATATTCCTATAATCACTATGGTGCCCATCAACAACTACTCCCTGCAATATATCGCTTAAAAATCAGTAATGGTGTTAAAAATGACCCACCTACTCTCATCAGTTTAAGTTTGTGAAAGCCAAACTGCAAATTAGGGAACAGATGATAACATTCACCATGCCTACTGTATATACACGTTTTACCAAAAGATATTAATTTTTTTTTATAGAAATATATTGCAGCTTTGGAAATCAGGCTATAATCATCAGGGATATAGATACCAAAACACATTTACCCAATGAAGTAACATTACCAGATCTCCAAAAAAAAAAAAAAAAAAAACAGTAGCTCTTCTTGTTAACGTGCAAAAAATAACACAACAAAAGAGCTAGAAATTCAGTTGTCTTAGAGCCTGTTTCCGATCCATACATTAACACTGGTCTTAACATTGCACTCTGGATCTTGATTTTTAGCATTATTGGCATTTTCTTATCACATATCACTCCTATTACTTTCCTCCACTTTCGCCAGTCTATTCTTAACTTCAGCCTCACATCCTCCCTCCTGACTTATAGTAGAGCCCGTGTATTTGAATTTTCCCACCTGTTTTATCACCGAACCTGTACTTTCGTGTATGGGTATCCTGTTCCTAACTCTCATACTGTAAGTCTTCCTAATGTTCTGTGGTAATCACCAAATCATCTCTATATAGCAACTGCTGCAAGTCTTCATTTCTAATCTCTTCACTTAACACATCCACGACCACCCCAAATAAAATCGGACTTACTGCTGACCCATTGTGTAATCCAACACGAACTTCAAATGTTTCTGTTTCCAAACTGATGTTATTGTTCTTTTATACATAGCTCAACTATTCACTAGTACTTTCCTCTTACTCAAGCAACAAAACATAATTTCTCTTGGTATTCTATCACAAGCCTTCTTAAGATCTCGAAAAGCACAGAGGAGCTTCTGGTTTCCCTCCATCCTTTGTTTCTGTAGCTTCCCTACTAAAAAGGGGGCATTCACAGTTCCTGTCCCACTCATGAATCCATACTGCTGTTTCCCAATCTTTTTTCAAGCCATGTTCTGTTAGTTTAATTCCCCTATAGTGACCACATTACATGGCATCACCTTTCTGCTTATATATAGATTCTATTAGACTTTCCTCTGTCCTTAGGCATGATTTCCTCTTCCCTTATCGCTCCTAATAAATCAGGCATCCATTCTTCCCCCTCTGTAGCTAGTATCATGTGTATTTCAATTTGAAATTCTGGTCGATCTGGTGCTTTACCATTTAAAAATTCTACTCTATGCCCACTTCACTTCTGTCTTCAGTATCTCCATCACTGGCTCCTCCATCTTTTGTGCTTCTTCCAGCTCCTCTCTCATTTTTAGTATTCAATAGCTATAACAATATACTATCCATTGCATCTGAATATCTTCAGCCTAATGCAATATATTTCCATCTTTACCTTTGCTATGTCTCAGTTACTTCGTACCCTATCTCTGTTTTTTCCTCAAGTTTAAAATTTCATTAATATCCCTCTCTCCATCCTTTTTTCCTAGTCTTTCATCCAATTGCTCTACAACTTTTTTAATAGCTGTATCTGCTCTCATCCTCGAGTCCTTTTTTACTTGTCTGTACCATTCCTCTGTACCCTAAACATTCCTCACTCTTCAGTCCTTAAAAGTCTTGGATTTCTTTTTACCTGACCCTTGAACCTTTCTGTCCTACCACCACATTTGTCCTTTACCATACTACCTCTTCCCAATATTTCTTCGGCTTCTCCTTCTGAAGGTAACGGTATGGTCGCAAATATTATCATATAATCCACACATATTGCAGGGCACTGTACTCAATATGTTTTGTCAATAAATAATGTTAAAAAAAAAAAAAAAAAAAAAAAAAGAGATTATAAAGTATTGTGATGGTAAGTCTAAATTTAACAACAGCACCATCTGAAGTCAATGACAGGAGCTTGTTTTCGGATATGCACTGCATAATTTTGTAAATTTTCACATATTTTAAAATAGATTGGGATAAAATACAATAAGCATAAGAAAAACATGTTGGTATAACCTTTTTTTTGAATACCAGACTCTACTGAAAACATGGAATTAGTAAAACTCGCTATTGGTGAAAATTGCGGGGGTGGTAAAATGAACAGCCTGGCCCTACTGTCAAACACTGAAGCGGGGATGGAAAGGAGTAGGGGTATTGCGGCTGTAACTTGGCAGTGAAATTATGAATTCGTTTAACTGTAGTTTTTATGCAACACTACAGTATCCTAAAACCAAAAATATTTATATTAATAAAATCTAAGCCCCAATGTAAAAAAAATAAACCTTTTCTATACAACTTAGATAAGGCCTATGATGTAAGCCTATATGGAAAGCGTTTACTTTTTTTTCGTAAAGGTTTAGATTCTTGTGTATTGTGTAAAATATGTAATTTATACACATGCTAAATTAATCAGTGTTTGACACACACACATGTGGAAGGATCTATGTGTTCCAACATCTTTGTTGACGTATCTCTTGTATGACATAACCCATGACTTTTAAGATGTATTGGGATCTGTTTAATGATCAAGGTTCGACTGTGCCAACAAGATCATCAGCTATATGGCTAAATGGTTCCTCTATTAGTAAAAACTTTCCCAACATTGCTCGAATAATCCTTCCCTTATCCACAGTTTGGTGGCACACTTCACAGAACTTATAAAACCTGGTTATCTCTTGTGATGGAAGAGGCCAGTGAAACTTGTTTAAGATTATCTCACTAGTTTTACTATGTCAAGATGTCCTCCCATCGTACCTACATAGGCTAAATCCATCACAGCATCACGATACACTTAGAGTACAATCATTTGATCCTTCTGATGGCCTCCTACTAGTGATCTCCTATAAATATTTCTACTCTTCACAATGAACTGAGAGATTTCTTTGGACTTCATGTGGGTGAACACTCTTCCTTCATTAGCATACTTCCTTATTTAGGAACACCACTGATTTCTTTATCTTGATACTTCTGGCTAAGTTCAGCTACTATGAGTTTTGGCACCGTCCTTTTCTTCTTCACTTGACTACATGTTACTGCAGCACACTTTTTATTTTCTGGTTTTAAACCATCGGAAGAACAAGGGATATCGGCAATGATAAAGTCCAACATTGTGGTATATAGACATAGAACTATTACTTTACCTGCAAAGTACAAAGTGTTTATCTCGATCTTAGCTTCTGGGTAACAATAGATCATAGAGTTTCCATTACAATATTCACTGTATTGCCTGTAAACTTCTCAACAGGGACCAAGTCCTTCTTCACCATTACGGTTGTACATCTGCCATCCCTCAAGGTTAGTACTTGATCTCCTTCTACGAAGGTCATCACTGCTTTTAGTCTACCATTGTCTGCTGAAAATGTACTACAACAAACTATATTGAATCTTTTACCATTTCTAACAATTCATCCCTTGTCCTCCATCAAATCTGCTTGATTTATTTCGACAGTGCAAACAGTCGTTTTGGTGTTTGTTTTCGTTATTTCTGATGTAACAGTAGTAGCAGCTCTTTGTGGCCATGATTTTACATAAGAAATATAATATTCTGGTAGGTTTAAATTGAGGGTTCATAAAATTTCTACCTTGACCTGGTTCAGGTGCTTGAACAAAATCACTCGCTTGCACTTGGTCAATTACATTACGGATATACCTTTTATTGAATTTATGACCAGTGCCTCAATATACAAGTCTGTCTCCTAAACAACTTCAACTACAGATATCAGTTTTTCTCTTTCAAGAACATACACAGATCAAGACCACACAGTTTAAAATTGTTCACGAAGTAATTAATCTTTCAAATTACATACCGCAGCTTTGCACTCGTCCATTTACAACAAACGTTCTCACAGCTTTTTCATATTGGTGACAAATTATTGAATCGCCTCACCTTTGTGAAGTTTACAACTTCAAAACTTACTTTAAAATACTTCTAATGTGCATTCATATCCTTTCAACAAAGCATTTTTCAAAAACTGATTATCTGTTGCTTCATCTGGTGTAAAT
Organism: Palaemon carinicauda; assembly: GCF_036898095.1. Taxonomy (NCBI): domain Eukaryota; kingdom Metazoa; phylum Arthropoda; class Malacostraca; order Decapoda; family Palaemonidae; genus Palaemon; species Palaemon carinicauda. The sequence continues at coordinate 153,971,966 of NC_090725.1, read as the reverse complement.
TGATGGTATATGTCCAGTGCTTTTCCCTGAAATAGCAATGTTAAAAGAGTGCTCCAAACCTCAGCTTACCATTCAACAGTTTTTTTGTGTAAACCGAAACTCATTGTAGATAAGTGTGCATGCCGTCACTTTTTCGTTAAAAACAAGAAATCCATGAAGTTGTACTCTTTTTACAGACAACGGTGTTCCAGACGTCTGTTTCCGTTTTTTTTTTCTTATTTTTGTAGTTCCAGCTATACCTCCAACTTTTTAAAGTCTCGTTCGCCTGCTCGTTCATTTCTTGCTTCCATTTTCCTCGGGCTTGCCTCTTTTTCTCTTTCTCTCACTCGTAAGCTAATGTTTTAGCTATCTCGGCATTTTCGTCTCTCTCTGTTTCTCTTTCTCTTTCCCTTTCTTTTCACCTCTGTCTCGTTATTTTTCTTCTCTGACACGTTCTCTTTGTTTTTCCTCTCTGTCTCTTTCTCTTTCTTTTTCCCCTCTGTCTCGTTCTATTCTTCTCCATCTCAGTTTTTTTCTATAAACCCTCTTAACCCATTCCCTCCATAACCTAGTGTTTGACAAATTTCAATGAGTTGTTTTAAAGTTCAGAAAATAAATGTCTGAAATGCTATTCAGGTTTATAGCTTAATTAGTTTTAAGAGTAGTCATGGCTAGACTCAAGGAGGTGGTAACAGAGATATACAAAATAAGTCAAAAGATTAAATAATATGGATGGCTGGCGAAAATATAATTTTATTAAATATTTATAGAGATATTATACTTTCCCCCAAAATATCACTTAGGGTATCGAAGCATTATCAAGCAGGTTTTACTTTACATATTCTATATGATATAAATCTTCACATCTCAATCTACACTCCCCTGTAGGCTACAATGGAAAAATCTCAGTAGTACTGTATTCAAATAAAGATATACGAAAGATGTTTAGTTGCTACTTCCAGACAAGAGAACTTGTCCATATTATAGAAATTATTTTGATAAGCAAATTAATGCACATAAATTACGTTAACAGCAGGTTTATAAAAGTTTAGGCTTAGTACTAGACCGAGTGACAAAATCATCGATTGTACAGACTTCTTAACACTTCGAAAAAAAATCTCAAAATAAATTGTACTTTTAATCACTTTATTAATCATAAGCAATTCAAGTTGGAACGGGTTCTAAACGGAAACACTTATAGTGATAGACTGAGTGACAAAAACATGGATTATAGGGTCATCTTATCACTCGGAAAACAAGAATTGGTGCTATTGATCACTTTAATAACTATCTGTAATTCTATATTCAAACACTATAGTTAATGATCAAGATCAGAGACATGTTATCACTTGAAAAATTATTTTCATAATAAATGGTAGATCAGACAGACATGCGTGACATCATTAGAGATCAGAGGTATTATTAACCGAAGAGAAACTTAACTTCCGTAGACCTGTATTCAGTATACTGACCAAAGTGTCTTCATTGTCGGCTGACCCAGTCAAATATGGCTTTCTTTAAGATTGACCCAGATCTGCGTCCTTTTGCACTGCTCTTGCGTATTTATACACCCATGCTTCAGTTCAAATTATATAACTGTATCATGTGATCGTGATAAAGCCTGGTCTACAAGCGTTTCTCATTAAGTCTATTTGTATTAGAATTTTACGCTTTCATAACATTATTCGAGGTAACTAGAATTATTCTTATTCACTTGACGTAAACATTTCTAAAAAAAAAAAAAAAAAAAGAGGTTTTGGACTGGAGACTCATTTCAAATCATATCACTACCATTCTAAACTCCACTTTTCCCTATGTCATAATAAAACCACAGCCCATTAAATTTGCAATGAATTGTACAAGATTCATAAGAATTTACTGACATTTAAGTGACTGTGCAATTATATACCAAGAATTTAATAATAATAAAAATAATAAATAATAATAGTAGGCTACTATCAATACTCATAACCTCCTAATGATTATAAAGAGAATCAGCCTAAATAAATATTTCTGATGAAATATAGGGAGTTCACTCTCTTGAACGACGTACTAACTGAATTACTTAATTTATGCTTTATGTACATTTATTCGCCTATTTTTTTACATATAGGAAACTATTTATAGACAACTGCGTTTGCTTCTCTTAAAAGTGGCATGAAAATGGGGTAAAATGACATGAACACAGCGTGAACACTGTGCGTTGAGTATGAGCCCTGCGTGACTGATTTCATAAGTAAGTAAACTTATCCAATATATTGCGTATATGGAGGAATTTTTTTTCATGCTTACCAGTGTAACACTTGTAAGTTAATTCCAATTTTTATGCTCGTATGCCAATTTGCTCGTATTCAGTCACTCATAAACCGAGGTAGTTTTTATATCTAACACTAAGTTTCCATATATATATCTATATATATATATATATTCACACATAAATACATATAAACATATATATGTATATATAAATTATATATATATATAAATTTATATATATATGTATATATTTATATATACACATGTATATATATATATAGTATAATAATATGTATATATGTATATATACATACATATATACATGTAAATATATATATATATATATTATATAAATACATACATATATATAATTTATATATATATATATATATATGTATATATATATATATATATATATGTTTATATCTATTTATGTGTGAATATATATATATATATATATATAAATTATATATATATGTATATATTTATATATATATATACATATATATATATATATATATATAAATATATATATATATATATATATACATACATATATACATGTAAAATATATATATATATATATATATGTATATATATATATATATATATATATGTATATATATATATATATATATATATAATATGTATTATATATTTTATATATATATATATATAATATATATATATATATATATATAATAAATATATATTGTTATTCTTGGCTGTCATTATGCCACCTTTTTTTCAAATAAAAGACACCGCCAGCAAGTATGAGTTGAAATGCCACAAGCGTTGGGACCGTGCCTAGAGCCTCACCAAATGTCCAACCATCCTATACCAGTCTACTGCCCTTGAGGACTCATTCCAGACATCTTCAAAGCACGTGGCTGCTCAAACGCGGCCACAAAGGAGATCAGGGAAAATTCTCGAGACCTAGTGATCGGGGTGTCGGGACACGTGACAAGGCCTGACCAATGAGACAACAGTCAGGCCAATTACCCCCCGCCCCCCACTTTTGGGCAAAAGGGAGTTTAGTCGGCCTAGGAGAGGCTGGGCATCGTTCTTCGCTAACAAACCTCCGGGAGAGGAACATCACCTCTCTTCGCCCTCCAGACATCTGGGAGGCAGGATCTGTGACCCATCCTCCACAAGGGAGGAACCAGAGTCCTTTTTACCAAGGTAAGATGTCTGATTTTGATATCCTCATCATCCTTACCCCAACCTCCCATTCCTTCCTTATCACATCCCATTTTTCCTTTTAGCCTTTAAAGATAGATCCTACCCACTAAACCTTTGTTATCCCCAGCCTTGAGGCCCCTCCACATGTGCTGTTTGCTCCTAACCTTAATTAATTCACCCTGGGACAGTGTTGTTTTCCATGTGTAGTGTTTAAATTCCTAAGTTTGCACTTTTATTTAATTTGCTTAAAGGTAGACTTCATCGTGTTCCCAGCCTGTGGAAGTAAGTGTTATTAATATGATTTATTTCCCTTTCCGAGGAATGAGATTGCGGTGCTGAAAACCTTCCACGGTCTACTACTAACTCCGCGTGAGCATGCGACAATCCAATTCCAGTGAAGTACCTCGTGGTTTACTTAAAATAAACAATAATTATCTGTTGTGCTCCCCCTTTTTACTAATTTTTATTTAAATGTTGTAAATATATCTATTTGTCGGTATTCCTTGTCTTATTGCCGACTGGTGACCTTACCATTATTCTTCTTTTTATGTCCGCCCAGAGTTTCTTAAGCAAAGCCAGACTCACAAGCATAAATTGGCGACGTTGCCAGGATTCGCTAAGACAGTAATTTCAATTTATTTTATTAACGTAAAAATTCCCCCTTTTCTGTCTTTAGCGACTTGATGAACTTAATTTTATTTTAAAGTTAATTCTTTTCTTTTATCACTGGAGTTGGAACCGTGGAAGAAAAACAGCTAAAGCATTTTATTCTTATTGTTAAAATCTGTCTATTTTTGTGTGTTCGCACCACGAAACCTTTTGTTTCTAGGAACCACGTGGTAGGCTTTAGTCCCATTGTTTAGCAGGATAGTCAACCATCTAAGAAGAATTTGTGCCTCGTGTTTACTTTGAGCGGCGGTTATCACAGTGATGAAGATTTATTAAATACATTGTGCAGTGAGTAGAATGTTTAATTTTGTGTTAAAAATAAGTGAAGTGAAATTTACGAAATTTAGGAAAAAACCTGGCAGGCTAGAGACGCGTTCATTTGAAACGTGGCCAACCTGATTATAACTCAGCCCACAGCGGGTTCCTGAACGAAGCCAAGGTTTGTTATTGTTGGCTTTAGTTATTGTTTACGAATTTTTACGCAGACCCGAGATTTTTAGCCGAATTATTGTACGTTGGTAAGTGACTCACGCACATATCAATCATTTAATTTTGTGCATGAAATATTTTATCATTTATCTTCAGTGCTGGGATACAGATTAGTCTCATATCGAAACTTTGGCTTACGATTCACGGTAATGTTTTACAGCAGTGAGGCATAATTTTGTTGAGTAACGGCAAGAACACGTGGCCATCCCGTCGATATTTCGATTCTCTTTTCACAGTTGGTGGTATTTGATTTCATTTTGTTACTTTTTTCGTGGGATATTATTTTTATGTCTATTTTTGAAAGGGATAATTTTCGGTACAATTGTGGTTAAAATTGTTAACATAAAGATAAATGGCTTTATGATATCACATTCAATTCATTTTTTTTTGTCAGTCACGGTATAGGGATCATTTAGATTAAAATATTTTGGAAATGTAATTCTTAAATTCATTGTTTTTTTGTTAAAGGGAAAATATGCAAGTGGTTGATTTTCTTAGCGAAGCATTAAGCAAACTCAGTGACATTGATTGTTCTATTTTTTTATGACTAGCATGGGTCCCACATCGTGGAGATTCCATTTTTTTATGACTAGCATAGAGGGTCACACATCGTGTAGATTCCATTTTTTCTTATGACTAGCACAGAGGTTCACACATCGTGGAGATTCCATTTTTTCTTATGACTAGCATAGAGGGTCATCCATAGTTGTGATTCCATTTTTTTATGACTAGCATAGAGGTTCACCCATTATTGTGATTCCATTTTTTTATGACTAGCATAGAGGTTCATCTATATTTGTGTTTCCATTTTTCTTATGACTAGCATAGAGGTTCACCCATAGTTGTGATTCCATTTTGTTATGACTAGCATAGAGGATTACCCATAGTTGTGATTCCATTTTTCTTAGGACTAGCATAGATGTTCAACCATATTTGTGATTCCATTTCTTATGAAAAGCATAGAGGGTCACCCATTTTTGTGATTCCATTTTTTTTTAATGACTTGCATAGAGGTTCACTCATTGTTGTGATTCCATTTTTCTCATGACTAGCATAGAGGTTCACCCATAGTTGTGATTAAATTTTTTTCCATGACTAGCATAGAGGGTCACCCATAGTTGTGATTCCAGTTTTTCATGTCTAGCATATAGGGTCTCCCATAAATGTGATTCCATTTCATCTTGTTTAGCAGAGAGGGTCACCCCACGTTGTGATTCCATTTTTTATTGTCTAGCGCAATAAAAAATATCGTTACTTGTTTGGACGCATTGCAACCAGACAGCCTATGCACGCACCCATTGGCGTGCTCCCTGTTTTTCAAGTTAGGCTCCTGTTCAATTACTGGCGAGGCTTACTATTTGGTGATAGGTCTTTCCTGAGAGGTATTCTTTACGGCCAGTGTACATTTTGCCCAACTCCATCTTTATCCCTTCTTCCGTAAGACTTTTGCGTAGGCTAGAGCGTCTTTCCCCCTCCGTGTAATTTCTTGCACGGTCAACATCGTACCTTGTGCTGTTGAGTTTGTTCTGGTCGCTGTCTCCAAAAGAAATTAGCAAAACGCCTGCTGCTGAGATCAGTGCATTTGTGGATTTGGCAGGACGACAAGGCTATGAGGGAGAGGCATTGCGAAGGTATGTGCGGGAACTCATGGATGAAGCAAAATGCCCAGAGAAGAACGGAGCAAGAAAGGACGCGGTATGCCAGAGAAAGAGTGAATGTTGAGAGAGAGAGAGAGAGAGAGGGCGCATGAATTAAAAATGCAGGAGATGGATGCCCGGTTGGCACAGCTCAAGCACTCGCCCCCTCAACGCAATGTTGCCAAAGTCCTGCAGGACAACTGCAAGGAGGTCCAGTGCATTGAAGGAGTCACCAAAAAACTCCATACAGTGGAGTTCCAGATAACCAAGCCCCAGCTCCATAAGAATTGCAGACTAGGGGTAATGAGTAACATCGGACATGAGGGCTACGACTTGCTCTTGGGTCAAAAGCCCGTGAAGGGCGTACAGCGAGTGCCCCTCAGGTGCATGAAGGCTGCCTAGCTGGAGCCCAAAACAGTGAGGGTGCTTCTTGCAGGGGAAGACGAATGGCTCGGTGACATTGACCTTGGTGAGGTAGCTTGGCTAAGTGAGGAGGCCCAAGAGTCTTCCTCCTCCAGGAGTGAGTCTGAG
>NC_090725.1:153947723-153960223 GCF_036898095.1 Palaemon carinicauda | reverse complement strand
CCTCCTCATGAATTTTGTAGGCAGAGAAGGATTTGACTGGATTGGTGACAGGAAATTAGTGGACTTAGAGTATGCTGATGACGCTGACCTTGTTAGCAAAACGTCACAGGACTTGCAAAGTTTGCTTACCAGAATGCATGAAATATCGCGGGGCTTGGCTGAAGATAGATAGACAAAAGACAGAGATAATGAGAATGGAATATGCAATGCAAGATGAAATATAATTGGAAAAAGAAAGGAATAATGAGGTGGAATCAGTTAAATATTTTGGAAATAGGATCTCAAATACAGGGTGTTTAGAATTGGAGTTTGATGAAAGATTGAAAAAAAAAATGGCTAAGTAAAATTTGGAAATCAAATTGCTTTAAATTACTTTATATCAGTTTAGTGAGATCAGTGTTACTGTATGGACATAAGTCGGGATATGACATTGAAACAATATCAAACAGATTTCATAGATTTGAGAACAAAGCCCTCAGAATAATATTGGGAGTTGGATGTCAGTACAGGATTAGAAATGAAACTATAAGAGTGATTACTCAAGTGCCATATGTGGATAAGATCTTGGTGAGGGGTAGATGGAGATGGTTTAGTCATGCTGTTCGCAATCCCCAAGAGAGATTAGTTCACCAAACTTTCAACTGGGCTCTACAAGGGACTAAAGGACTTAAAAGACTCAGGTCTACATTGTTGAGGACTATGAAGCGGAAAGTAGAAGTATTGATTTAAAAGCTCAATATAGAAACGACTTGTGAAATCTAACCGAGGCCCTTTGCGTCAATAGGCGTAAGAGGAGAGGATGATGATGATGTAATAAGAGAAAAAATGTGATAAGTTTAGCTTAGCAATACAAAAAAATTTACTCCTAGCTACCTTATGAAATGGGAAGAGGTAAAGAAGAAATGAAACTCAATTTAACAAAATTTGAATTTGAATCAGCACAAGAGATGGATGGAAACGTTCCTAAACAAGATAAGGGAAAACTATCATAAAAGACCAAAAACAATATATATATATATAAAAAATGGAAATGAGAGTAGATTTCAAGAGATGAAATGGAATAAGCAGAACTATCTAAAACAATAAACAAACTAAAAACTCAAAACATTCGTGAACACAATACCAAAATTGAGGAAACACTGTAGAGAGGAAGAAGCATTAAATTGTTGAAAAATAGTCTTGGAACAGGGTGCCAACTGATGCTTGCTTTAAAGGATGAAAATGGAAGTATTATCATCAATAGAGATGCAGAGATGAAAATTGCAGTGGAATTCTATACAAGTCTATACAATAGTGATATCAGAAATAACTTTTCCAATATAAATAATGAAACACTTGAACCGGTACCAAAAGTAATAATAGGAGTAGTAAAAATTAAGAATTAAAAGGCATGGAAAGAGGCAGCGCAGCATAAGAAGATGACCTAACAATTGGTTTAATAATAGAAGGAGGATGTTTTATAGCAATAAAAGTGGGTGATATTTAAACAAAATGTCTGCAAGAATTCTTTATACATAAGGCATGGTAAAACATTATCATTAAACCAATTCATGAAATGGGAGATGAAAAAAAACCTGAAAAATTACCAGCCAATAAGTTTACCCTTAATAATATATAAAATATTTACAAAGGTCATAAAAGGCCGAATAGAAAGATAGTTGGACTTTAAGTAACCAAAAGAACAAGCAGGCTTTAGAAGTGAGTACTTAACAACTGACTATATCCATATAATTAACCAGCTGATGGAAAAATCAACAGAGTATGACAAACTACTATGTATGGCATATATAGACTAAGAGAAAGTTTTTCACTCTCGCAAATCTTCAGCAACAATAAACGCCCTTCAAAGACGAGGAATAGATGAATATTCTATTAGAACACTTGAAGACATCTATACGGGAGGTACGGTAATCCTAAATCTACATAAACTTAGGTTGAAAATTCGGATGGAAAAAGGATTAAGACAACGAGATTCAATATGTTCTAAATTATTCACACCAGAACTAGAAGTTTTTAAAAATTTAGATTGGAAAAATGTAGGAATTAACATTAATGGGGAATACCTTAACAGCTTAAGATTGCAGATGACATTGTTCTGTTTAGTGAATCTTAGGAAGAGTTACAAAATTAGATAGACGATTTGAATAGAGGAAGTAGAAATGTAGGACTGAAAATGAGTTTGAATAAAACTAAATTAGTGTTCAATGAGAATGCAGAGACACAACAAATGAGGGTCATGGAGGAACCTGTTTATGGGACCTTTCGGTAAATTAAATATACATCAGAAACTTGGAGCCTCACTAAAGCCTTAGAACATAAGATAGTTACAACTCAATGACCTAAGAGAAGAATATTGATAGGATTACCCCCAAGAGAAAGAAAAAGAGGAGCGTGGATGTAGAGGAAGCTATAGAAGAGGACATTCTAAATACATGCAAGAAAAAGAATGGGCATGGGGACGATATATAATGTGAATGACAGATAATTAATGGACATTAAAAATTACCAAATGGGTCCCTAGAGCTTGCAAAAGAAGCAGGGGAAGGAAGAAAAGGCGCTGGATGGGCGAATCACGAACATTTGTTGGTATAAACAGCCACAGAAAGATTATAAACAGACAGGAATAGAAAATTCTGAGGCCTTTGTTGTGCAGTGGACTGGTAATGGCTGATGCCATATAATATATATATATAACACACATATATATATATAATATATATATATATATATATATATATATATATATATATATATATATATATATATATATATATATATATATATATATATATATATATATATTATAATCGCGAAAGGAAAATGAAAAGACTTGATTGGGGTTAGTACTTTCGTACAGACTCAACAATGACATTTCGTATAAAACGACAGATTTTGAAACTAAGAAAAAATTAACAGCTGTAAGATCCCCTTCTCCTGTATAAATATAATGTCTTTGCATATGAATTCTCATTGTTGAATCTATCGATGACCCTGATGGACGAAAGTGCTAACTTCAATCTATGATTTTCATTTTTTCTTTTGTGACCATAATACATATTTTATGCTTATATCGTGTCAGAATTCGTGATTTCCACAAACAAACACACACACATATATATATATATATATATATATATATATATATATATATATATATATATATGTTTGTGTGTATGTGTATGTGTGATAATATATTTTTTCTATACATATATCTTTAATTTATTATATGAATATATACATATATTGTATACTGTTTAATTATATTAGACATGATATGCAGTATATATATATATATATATATATATGTGTGTGTGTGTGTGTGTGTGTGTGTGTGTGTGTAACCATGAATATATTTATATTTATAACAGCTTGCAGAACGAAATTACTTGAGTGCCATAGCTTAACAATCATTGGAGAAGCCCCAGACTTTAAGATATATAGAATCGTTTTGTAATCATTTGATTTAGTGCAGTGAGATCTTCGGCCTTTTAAAAGTACTATGACTTGTATAAAATACTTCGTGAGATCATTGAACTCTTAAAGTTTATGAATGGTAGTATCTTTCCATCAGAGTTGAGATTTCTAAGTATATTGAGGTAGCAACAATGCTTCCCTTGCCCAAAAGAAAATCAGTACTGCTTTTTGTACTAATCGATTAATAGGGTACCCATCTTTTTGGTATCCTTGCTTTGCAAGTGTAAAAACTCCTTTTATCATAAAGTGTAAAAGCGTAATGTTCCGATGTCTTAGTCTGTTTGAGTATGCTGTGAGTGAAGCTGAACTAAAGCCGGTAAAATAAAAGTTCAAAATGCCTATCCTGACGTGGTGTACAACAGTACTAGACATTGCTGCTTCAAGAGATAAAAATGAAGGCGCAGTAGGTTATAGTGGTGTTGAAGAAGATGATAGATAAAAACAACTAACGTCATACTTAGGAAATAGATTAGATAAGACAACCGAGCTAATAAGTAGGTTATTAGCTGAACGAGAACAAGAGCAGCACGGAGCCATAGCATCTCCGACGCACAAGAAGAAAGGTCAGATGCACACTAGTGTAAATACAAATACACAGTCAAGTGAGGATACTCATATTGTCGTATTTTGAAAATTACCAGAGCTTCAGGAGAGTATTAGGCCTTTCGACGACCAATGGCCTAATGAAGGTTTTCAATCAATCAAATTTTCTTTGAGAGACTTTGAAATGGCCACATATGGGTGGTCAGAAAAGAAAAAAGCAACACAAGTAATTACATTACGTAAAGATAAGATGCTCCAGAAATGGAGGTGACATGTTGCCCATCATATTGTTTAATTAGTGATACTAAAATAAAACCACGTTTAGTTGAGAAATACTCTTTGCAATGCAAGAAGAGGTGATATGGAAGGCAATTTATCAACCAAAAATTTTAGTGGCAGAGTCAGTTTTAAGTTTTGCAACATGTATATATAGGGCTTACAACAATTTTGCTTTAGCCCGAAAGTACATTCGCAGGTTAGTAAACCCATTTATATGTAGCTATTTGTTTCACATAAGCGCACGTTATTTTACGTAGTGATGGCAATACAAAAAAAAAATTGGACATTTTACTAAAAGAAAATATGATGGAGTGTAGCTTCCATGATTCTGGCCAGTTGGCAACAATAGGAGCAAAGTATAAAAGAAGCCGTGACCACCAACCTCTCATCTTGGGAAGTCAGCAGGGGAGGAGACTCACCAGGTGTTGGCAGTGTGGGGGAGAGGGACACCAACAAGCAAAGTGCCAAAGCCAGGGTTCTCACCATTGTTATGTCTGTCAAGCCTACAGTCATTTATCTTAGGATTGCCCGACAAAAATGCTTGCACCAACCTTGTCCATTATCCGAGGAACAGGAGGCAGGGCAACGGTGAGACGAGGGAGACCAATGACTCTCGCATAGCAGCATCAGCAATTGATAGAGCAGCGAGTGCGAGCAGCCCAGGTATGATGGAGTGGGAGCCAACTGGCATGCGGGCAGTGGCACATCCCTCGGTACCTCGTCACTAATGGAGATGGCTGGGGGGCATAAGTGTTGTAAGTGAGGTCTTTATCCCATGCCACCCATCATTGGAATTCTGGTGCTCAGGATAGAGCTGCCAGATAATTTGATTAGAGCATTGAAGTAATTGGAATTGAAGACGAGCCACCAGGGAGAAATGATCGATTTCTCTATAGGATTAAGAGTAGGCAGATCAGGCCAATCATATCCAAGGAGAAACAGAGAGGGAATTTAGTAAATTAAGGGAACAAGGGATTATAGAGGAAAGTGAATCCCCCTGGGCCTCTCCAATTGTAGCTGTAAGGAAAAGGGATGTCTCAGTAAGATAGTATGTTGATTATAAAAAGTTGAATGAAGTCACCAAGGACAATGCATTTCCACTGTCCTCAATCGAAGAATTTCTCTTATGGGTTAGGAATAGTAAATATTAAACGCCTATCAATTCGAGCTCTGGTTACTATCAAATGCCCATTCAGGAAGACAGAAAAGGCAAAACACTTTTTAGCAAACGATCATCTATTTCAACTTAATTTCCTGCGGTTTGAGTTGAAAAATGCCCCTAGTCATTACTTTTTAGGGTAATGATGTCATTGTTATATTATTTAATTGGCCATAATGTTCTTGTTTATCTAGAAAATATTATAATTATAGGGAAAATGGCAGAAGAACGTAATAACAATATTAGTAAAGTTTTGGAAGCATTAAGCCATAATGCTATAAAAATTAATTGACCAAATTGCATTTTTTTTTCTGTAACCAGGTATCTGACCCTTACCTTATAAAGTAGAAATTGTTAAATATTTTACCCCCATGGAAGTAGCTGGATTTCAGGGGCTCACTGGGTATTATTGTAAATTCATAAGAGGGTTTAGAGAGACCCTTAAAAGCTTGAAAGAAAAGAAAAGTAATAAATTGGTGAGTGGATGAAAAAAGGACTTTTAACCAATTGAAAGCTGCCTTATCTAGAGATTAGTTACATATCCAAGATTTGATCGTCCTTTTTTGGGGAACTATGGATATGAGTAGCGAAGTTATCAATGGCATGGTTTTTCAACGAGACAATGAAGGTAAAAAACGACCTGTTTGTTTTGTTTCTAAGGCATTGAAAGGGTCGGTAAATGTTATTATACATTCGATTAGGAGGTATGGACTATTCCTTTGGTTCTGGAGAGGAATCAGTTCTTTTTATTTAGTCAACCGATTGAGTTGCAATCTGATGGTTAGCCCTTACGTTCGTGATTTATCATACAATTGAGATTTAACTCCTAGACAAACTAGGAGGATAAGAATATTGCTTGAGTTTAACATAAATCGTTTTGCCCACATAGAAGAGGAAGCTAAATCCAGGTTGACACCTACGCAGTTTTTTGTTATGACGTGTTGTGACGTGGGATCGTGCTACCTCGTAGGTGAAAACACCCATTTTTTTGTTAACGTCATGACATGAGTATGTGAGGTCTTGCGACATGTCACGAGGCTGTCTTTTGGAGTGCCACGAGGTGGGAGCTATGTCTCCTTGTGAGGTGTCACGAGGTGAGGCGAGATATTTACGAGGTTCTGTGACGTAATGATGCAGTGTTGCAAGGTACCTTATGCAGTGTCGCGAGGTACGTGCGAGGTGCCATGAGGTTTCAAGGTACCTTAAAGTCTCCCGAAGTGTCACATAAAAAGTACCAGGGATATATATATATATATATATATATATATATATATATATATATATATATATATATATATATATATATATATATATACAGGTATATATATATATATATATATATATATATATATATATATATATATATATATATATATATATATATATATATATATATATATATATATATATATATAGATAGATAGATAGATAGATAGAAAGATAGATAGATAGTGCTCAATGCCTTTGGAAGTCCCTACTTTACTGACCACCATAGAGGATGGATCAAGAGTGTTACACAAGACGGGAGGCAGACAACATGATTGCCAGTATTCCTATTGTAACTGCAGCCTATATCCTCGAGAACTCTCCCGAAGATCGACTAGAGGAAGCACTTAGAGTACAAGAGAGAAGACGAGCAAGAAGAACGATGGAGTGCTGGGAATAGCTGATGAGGAGATCCATACATGGAGAATATGACCAGCTGCTACAAGAACTACACCGAGAAGACCCTAGCGGTTACAAGAACTTCATCTGGATTGAATCTGGATTATTTACGGAGATGGTTGACCGCATTTCTTCAATGCTAACCAAGAGGCAGATGAGAATGAGAGATCCTCTAACAGTGGAATTGAAGGAGGCTGTCCCCCTCCGCTTCCGGGCAAGTGGGGATTCCTATAAAAGTTTAAAATATACTTTCAGAGTCTCCAAGGGTGCAATTTGCAGATTTGTGCCTGAAGTGTGCAAAGCCATCATTGACACCAACCAACATGAATTCCTGAAATGCCCCAAAACTCCCGAGGTGGTGGAAGACAGTCGCCGAAGTATTCGCAAATAAGTGGAAATACCATAAGTTGTGGCAATTGATGGAAAGCATGTCCCTATAAAGAAGCCCAGGAAAGGAGGATCACTATGCTATAACTACAAGATATTCCACAACATAATACTCATGGCCATAGCAGATGCAAAGTACAGGTTCCTCTATGTCGATGTAGGTGCTGTAGGAGGTGCTGGTGATGGAGGAACCTGGAGCAAGTGTAACATTTATTATACCATTGAGCAGAGCCGAGTGGGATTTCCTGAAGACAGCACTCTGCCGAATGATGACACTCCAATCTGCTTCCACATAATAGCAGATGATGACTTTACGCTAAGGACAACGCTGAAGAAACCATACTTCCACACATCTCAGGATCACCATAAGAAGATCTACAGCTACAGGTTGTCTCGTGCTCGTCGTCTGTATTCTGCAAACGAGATTCTGAATCTTCGGCGCCACCATACAACAGGAACCAAAAGTAGTGGAGCTGAAAACAATGTGTGGGTGTATCTTGTACAGTCTCATATTCGACCACTATCCCTTGGTCCCAACGACGTTGACCAAGAAGATACTCAACACAACATGCTGCCTGGAACTTGGAGGAAAAAGCCGAGTCTCATGGAACAACCAATGGATCGAAAGGGATCAAACTACTCAAGGCAGTCTGAGATTACCTGGCCTACTACTACTCTTCAGAAGCAGGAGCAGTACCTTGGCAAGAGAGAGTTGTCTATCCCAGAGGACGACCAACACAATAGATGCCTCAAATGTATTTAAAATGTCTTTTTCTAAATTAGAATGTCTTAAGTCCAAATTTTATATCATTGTACATTTCAACTTTGTGATTTTAATTGTATATCTAAAGTTTTGCTATTCTCTTTTTATTTCTATTTACTGCTTATCACTGCTTATCATTGACTTATGATTTTGTTAATAAATGTATAATGTATTTTTTAATTTTTTATTTTTCATTTTAAACTAAGATTTCTTTTTATATGTTTGGTAATGCCATTTATTAAACATTCCTTACATAATAAAACTTTGTGCTTTTCATTGTACATTTCAACATAGTGATTTTTGTTGTACATTTCAACTTTGTGATTTTAACTATATATTTAAAGTCTTTGCCATTCCCTGTATATTTCCATTTACTGCTTATAACTGCTCATCATTGACTTAGCAAGATAGATTTTGCTAATAAATGATTTCAAGTTTTTGGTTTTTCATTTCAAACTAAGATTTCTTTTTATTTGTTTGGTAATGCAATTTACTAAACATTCCTTATATGATAAAACTTTGTGCTTTTCATTTTACATTTCAACTTTGAGATTTTTCAAATGTATATCTTGAGTGTTTGCTATTCTTTGTTTATTTCAATCTACTTATTTTCATTGACTCAGCAAGAAATGTTTTGTTAATAAATTTAATGTTTTAATTTTTTCAAGTTTTCCATCTGTCATTTCATACAAAGATATCTTTTTATATGTTTGTTAATATATTCATGTGTTCAGTCCATATATAACTAAACTGTGCTTCTCATTGCACATTTCAAGTGATTTTCATTATATATTTCTATTCACTGATTTTCATTGGCTTTGCAATATAAGTTTGGTGAATAAATTTCATGTTTTTAAGGTCTCTCTTTCTCTTTTTATTTCCAATTTTCAGGTCATTATTTACATAAAAAAATCTATCATTATATAAAAATATATATGATTATAAATGATTATGTTTGACGGAAAATATTATTTATAAAAAAAAATGCAAGATTTCTTTTTATGTTTGGTAATGCTATTTATTAATCATTCCTTTTATAATAAAAATCTATGTTTCTCATTGTACATTTCAACATAGTGATTTTCATTGTACATTTCAACTATATTTTCCAAATGTATATCTATAGTGTTGGCTATACTTTGTTTATTTTAATTTACTGCTTTTCATTGGCTTAGCAAGAAATATTTTGTTAATAAATTTAATGTATTTTCAAGTTTTCAAGTTTTTCATTTGTCATATCAAACTAAAATTACTTTTTATATATTTGTTAGGCTATTTCTTAATTTAATCCTTATAATTAAACTGTCCTTTTCATTGCACATTTCAAGTGATTTTCATTGGCATTGCAAGATAAGTTTAGTTAATAAATTTCATGTTTTTAAGGTATCTTTTTCCTTTTATTTTCAAATTTCAAGTCTTTTCAAGATTCCATTTCTTCATCATTTAAATAAAAATATCTGTCATTCATACAAATACATATGTGATTACAAAAGATTGATTGATTATTATTTATAAAAAATGCAACCTACTTCATATTTACAAAATACATTTTAGACATTTTTTTTTAATCATGGTCACTCTCTTCCCTCGACACATTCTTAGGGGTGTCCTGCCTGGTGGATGTGACCATCAGCTCCATTGCAGCAGACACAACGTTGGGGATCGAGATGCTCGAGACGCTTGGGGATGGCAGCGAGGGCAACATATCCAAGGCAGCAGAAATTCGGGAAACGGAAGTATTTGGCAAGGTAGTGCAGGCAGGTGGTGGATATGGGAAGTTATATGATAGCATTGCAATATGTAACATCTAAACTTGCTGCTGTTGTGGAAGTGGTTACAGATTTTGATGCGGTGGGACTGGCTGTTGCTGCGGGATGTAAAATGTTTCTTGCTGTTGCTGGAATGGTTGTTGCACGAACTGTTGTTGCTGGTACTGAATTGGCTGGTAAGGTTGTTGCTGGAATGTTGCCTTTATTGTAGGAGGAGACGTTGCTACTGCCTGGACTCCTTATAGTTGTTGTTGCCACTGTAAGGTTTTGGTTGTGGTGTCATTATCATAGTAGGGGATTTGCACGGGATTTTGAATGGAAGATATCCCTTCAGGCGGTTCCTCCATGGCTGCGACCATCTCCAGCATCTTCCCGAACATAACCTTGAAGTTCATGGAGGACCCTTTTCACAGTCCGGAACACAGGTACGTTGCGAAGTCCTGGATCTCGGCCTCGGGTCCTTCAACCTCCTTCTTCTGCATCAGCATATTAGCCTTGTGCAGGAGCTCCTTGATAGCGTTTCCGGATCCCTTCTGCTCATCTGTTGTGGTGGAGGCTACTGTCTCTGATGGCTGGCTCATCCTCGTCAGGCTCCTTCTTTTGATGATTGATGCAGCAGACAAACCAGATATCTCACTTGAGGTATCGTCGACATTTAGGTCTGAATTGGCCCTTTGCGAGATAGGAGAGAACCTGTCACTCGATAGTCTGTTCTCATGGGCTATGTATCCCCTGAAAAATTCATAGGTGGTCATGACTTTTTCCTATTGCAGTGTCCTACTCCTTGCTGGAACACCACTATTGCTCTATTTCTCTATTTTCCAGAAATCTGTCCTTTTCTATTCAAACAACTTCGTCACTTCCAGGAAAGTACAGTCAGGAAAGGTTGCTGCAAGCTCGGTCCCCAGGGTCTCCGTCAGTGTGGGATTGCACCACTGCTTGTCCTGCTTGCCATAGAGAGGTGGGTGATTCTTAACAAAATCGGCAATCTCAGAAGTTTGGGCATCTATGATGAGGTAGTCTGGTATGTCTCTCTTGCTGAGCTGATACGGCTTTTTTTTTGCAGTTGCTGTAGTCCACTAAGTCCTGTTACCGGTTCTTTTTCTACTACAGAATCATTAGCAGACTCCGTCTCTTGCACCACCAAAGAAGGTGGCATCTCCGGTTCCTTGGATAATAGTATTTCTGCACAAGCTGAACTATGGATGATTGATGCCGGGCCTAGAAACCCTTTATATACCACCCACTCACCACTAACAACCAATCAGCGCTCGATATTTCAGGCCTGCCCACGCTCAAACCAATCAGCGTTAAAAACGTCGTCAAAACATCATCATCTCAGACAAAGTTGCCACATATCATCGACTGTGCGTAGCTGCTCGCTGGAAGGGGTAAACACCTCGCAAAAGGTCGCAAGGAGTCATAGCTGGCTCGAGGTGGCATGGAATGGCACGAGCACGGGCGACATCCTACAAGGTGTGTGTACGACGTCGTGAAACCTGTCTTGCGAGGTGGTGCGAGGTCATCCACCTCGCACAATGCCACGACAAAATTTAAACATGTTTTAAAAACATAAAGACGTCGTGACATTTTACAATTTTCTTGCGAGCGAGGTTTTGTCACGAGCTATCACAAGACCACAAGCTGCTATGAGGTATTTTGCGGGGTGACACAACACAACATGTCGCAACACGTCGCAACAAAAAAGTGCGTAGGTATCAATCTGGCTTAACAAAGTAGCTGATGTCCTCTCCAGAGGTGCACTAGTAGGTGTAACTATTAGGTATCAAAAGAGGAAGAAAGAAAAGACCCTAAATGTTGAGTTAGTCTGTCAAAAAAATAGTTATAAATAGAAAATGAGAAATTTCTCGCATAGAGCAGTCAGAACATAAAATGGGATCCATGTAAGAGAGAGAGAGAGAGAGAGAGAGAGAGAGAGAGAGAGAGAGAGAGAGAGAGAGAGAGAGAGAAAAAATAATCTAGGTGAATGTATATGGGTAACACAGGACATTGTCGGGGATGTCCATAATAAGTGCCCTGATGATGTAGGTGAGATTGACTGAAAAGGTTGAAACATGGAAAGAATGGGAGCAATGATTCTAGGAAAATCAAATAGTTACCCATTTGGGCATTGATAAAATATCAAGGACTGCACATGAATCCCTATTTTGATTAAGAATGAGAAAGTCAATGAAAATCCATATAAAATGTTGCCATACTTGTGACTGTTTAATTGAAAAAAAAAAAAAAAAAAAAAAAAAACATTGTACAGGAAGCCATAAAGTGACCTGTGACTTCTATTGACTTTTATAGGGTACCCATGGATGTAGTAGGACTATTTCCTACTGATATGAATAAACATAAATAAACATGTGTATTTGTCGATGTATTTACTCAGTACACTCATACTTACGCTATGGTGGATAAATTTAGAAAATTCAGTCGCCTAGGCACTCTACTC
>NC_090725.1:153910223-153935223 GCF_036898095.1 Palaemon carinicauda | reverse complement strand
GTATCATGATCATGGCCTCGATGCTGGTGACGTTGGCTCCTTCAAGGACTGCTGTATTTTCCACATAGTCATTCCATTTGATTTTCATTATTGCTCTCATTTACTTTTTTTTTTTTTTTTTTTTTTTTTTTTGGTAGAATTGTTCCAGTCTTTTGAGGTCCCTACTTGAAAGCGTCCAAGTCTCACATGCATATAACGGGGTAGATACTATAATGGCGTTATATACCATCAATAATGTATGAGTGATTAGGTCTTTATTCATGAACACCCTGGTGGATAGTCTCTCATTTGCAGTGTGGCCAGCTTGTAACCTGTTTTCAGTAACTTTGGAGGAGGAGCTCTGAGTGGAAAGGATGCATCCCAGGCATGAGAAGTGTTCGACACATTCAATGGTGGTTCCATCCATGCTGATCTTAGTTACTGGTGGATTTTCCCCTGATCTTGGTTGGGCCAATATTCTAGTTTTGGCCTTGTTAACTGTTAGGTCAAAACACATGTAAGCAGCACGGAAATTATCTACCGATTATTGGAGTTTTGCTTGGGATAGGGCTATGGCAGCGTTGTCATCTGCATACTGTAGTTCCATCACATTGATGGTGTTGGTGTTGCGCTGGGATTTGAGTCTGGCCAATTTGGAAATTCCTTCCTCTCATCTATATTTTATCTCAACCCCCCGGGTTGTTGTGGGGTACTCCACATAACATGGCTGCTAAGTTATAAAGAGAAAAGGGTCGGCGCCAATACACATCCTCGTTTTAGTCCTCATGTGATTGGGAAGGGGTATGACTGGTTGCTTTGGTGGATTACTTTAACTGTTATCTCATCATGCAGGGCTTTGATCATGTCGACAAAAGGCTCACGGATTTTGAAATGATTGAGGGCAGACCACATGGCTGTTCTTGGTAGACTATTGCATGCTTTATTGAGGTCGTAAAAAATTAGTAGTATAGGTCTCTGCTGTTCTTTTGATTTTAACTGTAGTTGATGAGCACAGAATATCATATTTATGGTTCCTCTAGATGGATGGAAACCCCACTGAGATTTTGGCAGGATTTTTTCTGCTACCTTTTGCAATCTATTTAGTAGGATCCTTGCCAAGACCTTCTCTGCAATTGATAACAAGGATATCCTTCTATAACTCCCATATTGTCTTCTATCTCTTTTTTTAAAGGTGACATGGAGTGCATCTTTCCAATCATAGGGGGCCTGCTTTTTCTTTCATGCTTTTAGTATGAGGGAGTGAAGAGCCATCTTCAGGACTAAACCACCGTGGGTCAGGAGTTCTGTGGGAATGTTGTCCAGTCCCGCGGCCTTCCCTTGGTGCATTCGTTTTAAGGCTGCTTCAAATTCTTGAAACGTGGGTGGTAGGACCATCCATAATTGGGGTGTATATTGTTGCACATTTTGGAGGAAGTCTTGTTGGGGTGATGGGTTGAAATGTTCTACCCAACGGTTCTGGATCTCTTTATCTTCCGTGAGGATGGTGTTGTCTGCTACCAAAAGTGTTCCTGCAGCATGCTTTGTTTCGAAAATTTTCTTTGCTCCTACAAAGAAGCTTTTAAGGTCCCTACTGCTTGCATAACCTTGTAGGTCTTGAGCCATTTGCTGCCACCATTCATTTTGCATTTCTCGAAGCCTGGTTTGACACTGTGATTTTCCTTATGCCCATTTAGTCTTCTTTGGGTGGGCATTGGGGTCTTGGTAGAGGGCTATTTAAGCTTTCCATTTGGCATTAATGAGGGACTTAATATCTTCGTCGTTGTCGTCAAATCAGTTCTGGTGTTGTTTGCTCTAGATATTGATTACGGTTCTTGCATCTTTATTGATGGCATCGCGTATGTTAATCCATTCAGCGTCGACTGAAGGTTCTCTGGTTGGTTGGTTCTGCTGGATTACTGCTGGGAATGCTCGAGATGTATCAGGATCTTTTAATTTACCAGTATTGTATCTTCTGGCTTTGTTTTGATGGATGTTACGTGGCTTCCTTTTAATGGTTAGTTTTAATTTTGTGATGAGCAGCCGGTGGTGCATCTAGCAGTCATCGGCTCCAGGCATGATCAAAATCTAATTTTTGCGTTGTTGTCTGGCAATGGCATAATCTAAGATATGCCAGTATTTATATCTAAGATGTTTCCAGGTGGTCTTAAATCGATTCGGGAGTCTGAAATGCGTGTTTGTGATGAATAGTTCCTGTTCAGCACAAAGGCCTAGGAAGAG
The DNA here is from genome assembly GCF_036898095.1 of Palaemon carinicauda. Classification (NCBI taxonomy): domain Eukaryota; kingdom Metazoa; phylum Arthropoda; class Malacostraca; order Decapoda; family Palaemonidae; genus Palaemon; species Palaemon carinicauda. Next base: position 153,933,006 of record NC_090725.1, on the reverse strand, counting down.
GAGGCCATTATCATTGCAGTTTCCCACACCTTGCCTGCCGATTATATTGTGCCAGAGTTCAGGGTCTCCCCAGAGTCTAACGTTAAAATCCCCTAAGTGAAGGAGACAGTCCCCAGCTGGAATTTAGGATATGGTAGTGTCAAGTTGTTCGTAGAAGGCACCTTTGACATGGTCTTCTGCATTTAGCGTTGTGGCCTACCCTGATACTAGCGTGATGAAGCGTTTTTTTAGGTGTGGTAGTCTTCGTGAGGTATTTCTTTCATTAACTGCATATGGTGTCAGGTTATGGGCTTTTACTAATTAGGTCTTGACCACATAGCCAACACCCTAGGAACTGTGATCTTCTGGGTTCTTCCCTTTCTAAAAGAAAGTATACCCTGATCCAATTTCTGATATATGCCCTTCACCAGGTATTCTAGTCTCGATGAGAACAGCCATGTCAACCTTGAATCTTGTAAGTTCTCTTGAGTCTACGGCTGTTCGTCTTTCTGGGGGTGGGTGTCTCTGGCATTTGTAAGGGTGCACACATTCCATGCACCAACTTGGAGGTACGATTTACTATAATCATTTCTTCTTTCATGGCTATGTATACAGTGCGTAATTGAGTGCAACAGCCACATGACTGGTATGGTGTGACCGCCGATGTTTAACCCACCTTTGAGAGGGCCTTCCCTTTGAAAAACTCTGATTAGTCATAGGTGCAGGACTGAGTTCCTGTGTGATCATGGTCATCACACGCCTTTCCCTAGTGTGCAGGTCTAAGCTAAGAGTTTACAGCTACAACAAGCCTACTCCCACCAACCTTGTCCCACCACCACTGGTCTTTTTAGGTAAGGTTAGGAGGAGAGGAACAGAAAGGAAATAAGGAGGATGTTAGAGAAACATTAGTTAGACTTGGCTTGACTCTGTTTATGGTGGATAACACTTTACCAGAGTGATGCCCACGCGCTTTAGCTCCACAACTTCTCCCTGCGGAACACAGGTGTGACATACAAGACTGTGGTGTGGAGTTGCATCAGTCTGCTAATGTCAAGATTTATTCCCATGCACTCCTTAGCCATTTATTTTCGCTGGTTTTAATGTACTGTCCCAATGCTCTATTTTAGATGATGACACAATCTTCTATATGAGTTCTTTCCATCATTCATTTTGTGGTATAAGATCCTGCCAATATTTGTTCTTAGGTGCAGTGCTTGGTACATGTTCATTACCTTTCTAGTTTTTCTATTCATGTTGCATAGCTCTGACTTCTTTCACTCCCCTTCTCAATCACTATACCTGATTAATGGCACTGCCTAGGTGTTTATATCCTTTACCATATTTCCAGAGTTAAGACTTGACTTTATTATAGCTTCGATTGTTTGCATTTATTCTCTTCTAACGCTTTCCTTCATTTATTGGTGTTTCATTGCTTCTCTTTCTATTGCCCTGCTTCGTATACTGTATGTCACTGATGACCTTTCCATCCGGCAGCTTTATCCCTTCAGTCCTGGTTACTTTTAATTTCTCTCTGTTAACTAGAGCACAATTTTCTATTCCAAATTCCATTGTGATGTCTTCTGAGACTACTTGATGTCATCCATTAACATCAGGTGTTTTATTCTGCTGCATTGTTTCTTACATTTGGTACGCGACTACAGTTCTCATGGGAATCCTAACTACTATAAAGAATAGTGAGGATAGTAAGTCTCCTTACAAGGTTCATCTACTGTATAATTTTTCAGTTTTGCATTGTGTTTTTCAGGAAGTTAATAATGTTGTTTTCCATACTGTATATATTCAAATATTCTATCATCCATATGTTGAAGGCTCCCATGTAGTCTATCCATGTCATATTCAGGTTAATTTTCCTTCTTTCACTATTCTTTATTACCATTCTGTATATCAGAATCTGGTCATTTGTGCCTCTGCATTTCCTTTTGTATCCTTTTGGCTGGCTTGGAATGGTATTTGTTTCCTCCGAGTAGATGTACACCCTTTCGCTGATGATGCCTATCAGCAGCTTCCACATTATTGGTAAGCAGGTAATTGGTTTGTAGTTGTTTAATATATTACTTTTATTTTCGAATTAGACTAGTCAGGATTTTGGTGGTTTCGGATAAAATGCAGAGTGGTTTTGCCATTATCATTATTATTATGAGTAATGTACATACATAAATATTTAGATATATATGCACACACGCATATACGCACACATAGAGATTCAATCCTTTCCACCCCTTTCCCCTTTTATAACTACATAACTATCATCTGCACCTATATAAAGGCAGGAATAAAATATTCTGTATTATGTGTTATTGCAAGGGGCTGTCATGCTCAAATGATGAAGAGGACTATAATGATCCAATTTATGCTCCCTAATACCAGAGAGTGAAACAATCCATGGAGAAAATCCGAATAAAATAGAATGATAGTTCACTACCGAGCTGCTATCTTAAAATCATTCAACGAAATCTTCGTTTAGAGAACAAGATAGTTTACTTTACAATGCACAGCGTGAATATTAACACTGTCCTGGATATGAATACTTTTTTTTTACAAGATGGCGGACAAATTCGAAGCTATAGAGGGGTAGAAAATAAATAAATAAATACATTATTATTATTATTATTATTATTATTATTATTATTATTATTATTATTATTATTATTATTATTATTATCATTATTATTATTATTATTATTATTATTATTATTATTATTATTATTATTATTATTATTATTATTATTAGCCTAACTACAACCCGTGTTAAGAAAACAGGATTTTATAAGCCCAAGGGCTCCAACTGGGAAAAATAGCCCAGTGAGGAAATGAAATAAAAAAAAATAAAATAAAATATAACAGAATTATTTCACAATTATTATAGATATTTTAAGAACAGTAACAACGTTGAAATAGAGCTTTCATATATGAACTAGAAAGAGCTACTTCTATCAGCCTATTCAACATAAAAATCTGCAAGTTTGAACTTTTGAAGTACCCTATTATAAGGACCATGAAGGTTGTTACAGCTTTCATTTATTTTTCCCTTATTGAACACCATGTTGACTGGCCTGTGGTGGGAAGATTTATTATTTAAGAGCTACGTGCTCTGCTCATCGTAAAGTGCCCCATTTGGAGGAATGACAAAGAACACATACCGTTTATATCAAAGAAATAGACTCAGAGGAAACGTATAAGTGTTTATGTACAAATATTAAATTTTAAGAAAAAAAATGAATGAAAATAAAGCAAAGAACTAAACCTACTATAACATCAAGTGCTTTTCTTCTGAATTTCCGAAAATGCCGACCTGCCAGTTTGACAGCCAATTTGCTCCAACCATCTAGAGTCCAGCCATTTCTTCTCCGGAGGAAGATACAGGTACTATTGAAAAATGGAGGAAAATCACCTAGGAGTTGCTCTCCTTTTAAGAAGTCTGGCACTTCAAGGCCAACCCTAAAAACAAAAATGTCAATCCCTCAGAAATCGTCCCTGAAAAAGATTCTACCCACAAGCCAACCACCTCTCTCTCTCTCTCTCTCTCTCTCTCTCTCTCTCTCTCTCTCTCTCTCTCTCTCTCTCTCTCTCTCTTGTCCTTTACAGTCACAAACACACGAACACATAAACACAAACACAAACACACACACACGCACACACACACACACACACACACACATATATATATATATATATATATATATATATATATATATATATATATATATATATATATATATATATATATATATATATATATATATATTCTTTTTTCATTTTTCGACGTTTTTCTCATACCACCTATGTGAGGTAAAAGCCTACTCAAGTTTTATAAGGTGTCCACCACATGCCAATGACCACCACTACCAAAACGTGGCATCATGGGAAAATTCCCTGCTACATGTAATAAAATTTAAGACTATCCTTATAATAATTCTGAACATCGATGCTCATTGTACTTGGGCTTATAGCATTCTGCTTTACCAACTAAGGTTTCCATAACCATTCAGTCTCTTCGGTAGGGTGCAGCAGCAGCAGAAGGATTTAATACATTATACGTTTATCGTCTGCTACTTTTATACTTCAATATTATGTGGAACAAGTAGCAGTCATTGTGTCAATCAACACTTAAGAGTGGACTGTCCTAGAATAGAACATTTTATCAGGCATTTACCAATGAAAACTTAAAGCGAGTTGTAGACTGAAAGCGTATACCAAAAAAAATTGTAATATACACAAGCCCGTAATAACACATTCAAAACGGGCGTAGTATAGGCAAGACGACCGTAAGACGATCTGGTTTTACTAATATAGATGAGTCTATGCAAAGCGATACATCTATAAACAATCGGTATACTGGATAATAAAAAAAAAAAAAAAAAAAAAAAGCATCCCAGCCGATCATATACTCATACAACATTAGTAAATTTGAGTTCTTAAAAAACTTTAGATAACACTAGACTTCTCTTATATCCCCTTCATCACTCATAGCTTTAGTCTGAGACCTAGGTTCTATTTGGGACATGAGGTTAGGAATGTCTTTCTCTTATTCCGTGAGTTATATTAACAAAGTTATATTTACATTTAATACACAGCTTAGCCTTAGCCAGCCTTTCGAAAATGTGTAAAATCTATTATTGTTATTAGCCATATTTTAATATCGAAATACGCAGCCTAGTGTTTGATAACAATAATAAAAAGTGCCTATACTGAATTCTAAATTGACCCATTATACTCTGTAAAGAAAGATGTTCCTCTGATTGTGAGAAACATTCAAACCCTCCGAGATACAAAAAAATAAATTCTGTAGGGTGATTTTCATTCCTAGATTAATTAGGTGTGTTGGAAATATGTGGCATTAATCTGACGACTATGGCACACATAGTTGTTCTCCGGTCATGCCGTTATTGCCAGTGTTTTCTTGCTTCTTCTAATTCTTCCTCCATAACCTTTTTTTTTTTTTTTTTCTCATACTCGTCAATCGACTCCTCACCTCTCGCCTCCCCTACTCATCATCCCCCGCTTCTCTTCTCATTTTCCTCCTTTCCCTTCCCTAGGTCTGAAGAAGTAGAAGAACAGTAATTTCACATCACTCAGAAAATGACCTTATAAGCCTTCCTGGTGTAACCAAAACGAAAAACCTCCCTCTCCACTCTTATCCACAACAAAATCTTCATATTTTCTACTATTCAGTCCCAACCTATTCCAATCTTTCCAGCATTTTTACAAACCCATCTACGAACATCTGGTCCCCTGACTTCCTGACTCACAGGTACAACTCCACAACCCATCACCCCATAGCAGTACTGCAAGATATTTTAATGAAGATAATAGCAACCAAAAGCAACTAATGCCTAACTCCTTTCTATTTGAAAACTTCTAAAACTTATTGTTAAAAAGGGAAGAATCGCCAAATCCCTAATCTAAAAGAGGACTGTAACAAAGATATCATATGATTCTTGTCTTGTGTTATTTCTTAAAATCGATGTGTTTTTTATGATCACCTCATTTGCGTTCACTGAAAGCCATTTAAATTAAATGAAAAAAAAAATCAGAATATTCCATAAGATATTCAGAATTATTTGAAATACTGTGAACACAATGGATAGGTAATTTCTACCGTGGAGATAAATACATGTATGAACTTTTAACATTAGCAAGTTATAATATTTGTTCTTTTTAAGCAATTCATGTGAATGAGATAAATCTTGGCATTTTGTAGACATATCGCCCTCCCCCCATGTATCTTACAGACCTATCGCCCTCCCCCCATGTATCTTACAGACCTATCGCCCTCCCCCACATTATATGTCTGACAATCTCTATTATGACTAGCCAATGAAGCAATCCTTTAGAAACATCAATCTAAACGATATATTATCAGAAATAAATTATCTTATGTTTGCATGATCCCAATAAAATGGGAATGGGTGATTTAAACTTTCCTGATGCAATATGGTGGGAAGTGATGGGTGTCCTATTAGGAGGAGTTGAGTCAGAAACAAGGATGCTGAAAAGCTCAAATGACACATTCGACGCTCACACCCTCCTCTAAAAGATAACATTTGGAATAAAGCCTATTAATTTGTGGGATTAAAACACCCTTGATCTAGTTTCACAAATAATTACAATCTTCTGTTCAACATCTAGAAGCTGTGCTCATCCGTCTTCAATCAATATCTAATGATATATGAAACTCAGTGTTTGACTAGAAGCCATAAACAATATCTCCAGAAATGCCTCAACTCCGTTTCTGTCAATAGTCAACCTCCATAAAGCGAACTGGCCTGAATTAAGACGTATGTTATCACTGATCAATTGGGATATGATTAAATAACAAGTCTAATTCAGAAAATCTTCAGAATAATATAGCAAAGTTATTCTAGACACTGAACAAGTATTTTCCTGGATATAGAAATCCTTCATGAAGGATAAACTCCTTAATCCTAAAAGACTGGTGAGTGGCATTTCAGCAAAAGAGAAGAACAACTTAAAGATTTTAAAGAGAATGCTGCTGAATTGGTCTTTTACGCTAACTGCCAAAATTCTGCAAGTAGAGCACCGACTCATCAATTTTCTCGAGGCTGAACACCAGGCCAAAGTAAAAAATGCTAATAACGATAATAAGAAAAAGCAACACCAAAAGTATTTTTTTTTATATTCATATACACACAAGCACCAAAATGCGAAGAGCGGTATTGGATCTGGTAAACTGAATGGATCCTTTATCACAGCACCTGCACAAATATGCGAGTTCCCATCAAATCAATGTTCCTCTGGGTATTCATCTCGTGACCAAAATCACAAGATAGACGATCCTACAAATCTCTTTGATGTAAGTGACAATGAACTTCGTATACTTAAAAACTTTGAATTTATAAAGGAAATACTTGATGAAGAGATAGGTTTTATTAAAATGAACTCCACAGCTGGATTAAATCCCTTTCCTGCAGTGCTATTAAAATCATGTAAAAGTTTACTTAGGAAACCCACCTATCTTCAGTGGCACGAATTAGTAACATATAATAATATATGGCAGTATCTTAAAACATGAAGTCACTTGCTTGGTACTAAAATTGACCATGATTGCTATCTTCTGGAACCTTAACACTAACATCCAACCTTATCAAGGTCTTTGAGAAATCGTAAGGGATGACAAAATCAAACTCCTGACTGATAACGACCTTCTACCTACAAATCATCTGGAATCTATGGTATCAAAGTTTATAAGAATCTTATAGTCAGGTAGTGAATTAGACACAAACAATTTTGACTTTACAAAGAATTTAGACAAAGTATGTCACCTTTTGCTATAAAACAATGAAGACAAGAAAGGGATAACTGGAAAGATCCCCTATAAAAACTCTCTACAAACCAGGCACCTGCTTAGTGTCATCTATTGCTAACCACCCAAATAATTTCTTTAACGAAAAACACCTGATGAGTTCTAACTCCTTATTTTATAGGGATTAAAATTTTTATTGGGTTTTTATTGATCATTATATTAGCAGAACACCACAGGACTTGCAAAGCTGACTTACCATAATGCATGAAATATCATATAAAGTTGGGCTCAAGATAGATAGAAGAAAGACAGAAATGATGAGAACGAAATATGCAATGGAAGATGAAATATCATTGGAAGGAAAACAATTGTATGAGGTAGAATAATTTCAGTATCTAGGAACTATGATCTTTAACACAGGGTCATTAGAATTTGAGTTTAATGAAAGATTGAAAAAAGCAAATCAGACATTGGCTGGTTGTGTGGAATTCGGAAATAAAATCCCATGAAATTGCATATAAAAAATCAGACTATATATTAGTTTAGTGAAATCTGTATTACTGTATGGACATGAGTCGTAGTATGAGAATGAAACAGTCTCCTACAGATTTAGGATGTACTAGGAGGGAAATGGAAGGACAGGATTAGAAATGAAACTATAAGAGATTACTCTAGTGCCATGTGTGGAGGAGATCAAAGTGAGTGGTAGATGGAGATGGTTAAGGCATGCTCCTCGAACTCCCCAACAGAGATTAGTTCACCAACCGTTTAACTGGGCTCCACAAGGCATTAGAAGAGTTGGAAGACCCAAGCCTACATGGCTGAGGAGGATGAAGCTTGAAGTAGGAGATGATGACTGGAGAAGTATTGAATTAAAAATCTCAAGATAGATATGACGAGCGAAATCTAACCGAGGCCCTTTGGATCAATAGGTGTAGGAGGTGATGATGATGATGATATATTTCTTCACATACTAGCATTATTTTCTACTTAACAGCAAGCATATATTCCTGGTTATGACTATTTATTACTTTTTCATCATCAATTTTATCGCAATTAAGAGAACTTTCTTCCTTTATACAATCATCCTAATCATCATTATCATCATCAGCCATAACTAATCTACTGCAAGAAAAAGGCCTTAGACATGTCTTTCCACTCCTGCGTTTAGTGTCTCCCTATACCAGATTATACCGGAAAATTTTCTTTGCTCGTCAATCCATAATCTTTTCTTTCTTTCCCGATTCTTTTGCAATCTCTAGGATCTGTTATGTTATCCTTTGGCTGCGTTTACACCAAGCGAGTCGAGTCACGTCAAGTCAAGTCATCACGCATCATGAATCGCCACCCCAGTTTAACATTAATTTATAGGGATACTTGAAGAAATCGTTTACGCCGGAAGAGTCGAGTTAAGTCAAGTCACGGCGCGTCGCGTCACGTCGAGTCACATATAGGGCTGGACCCATTTTCTACATCAGTCACAGCGAGTCATCGTCGTGTGATCATCATGGAAGTAGAGTTCTTAAACTGCACGCCTGTAGGTAGTGTTCATTTTCTTTATGGAAGGTCCAGTCAACTCCACCATCTTCTTAAAATTTTCATGTGTCATCTTAAAGTAGTTGTAGAATTTTTCTGGATGGTTCAGCAGGTCTGGGAATAAATGACAGAAGCTTCCAAAATCTGGCCTCTTGGTGTTCAATTCATGCATCCATATTCGTTTTCTCTTTTTACGTCTGCGACGACGAAGCCACAACAAAGTAGCCACTTCAACCAAGGAACTTGTATTCATTCCGTATGAAATCAGACAGGTCACTAATACTGACTTGACGCGGGCTGACGCAGTCGGTGTAAACGGAGATGAGTCAAAATGAATCTCATCAAATGATGTTCATGACTTGACATGACTCGACTCGCTTGGTAAAAACGCAGCCTTAATGTCCATCTATCATCTGTCATTTTCATTATATGTCGTACCCACATCTATTTCTTTTTCTTCCATGCTGTTAGAATATCCTCTACTTCGGTTTGCTCTTGTATCGATGTTGCTCCTTTTCTGTCTATTGGTGTTATTCCTATAATCATTTTATCCATAGCTCTTTGAGTTGTAACTAGCTTATGTTCTGATGCATAAGTTAATACTAGTAGGAACGTCTGATTGAATCTTTTATTTTTTAGAGAAAGTGGCATTTTACTTTTCCCAATCTCATTTTATTTACCAAAAGTTCTCCATCCTATGCTTATCCATCTTGTAATTTCAGTCTAATGTCTAAGAGAGGTACTTACTATCTGCCTTAAGCATGTATACTCAAAATAATCTATAAGAGGTTTGTCAATAACCCCACTTTGTTTTCTCTGCATTTTCATTGAAGATTATCTTAGTTTTATTCATATTATTTTTGAATCCTACATTTGTACTTTCTCTTTTCAAATATTCTATAATCTTTTGCAATTCCTCCCAGGATTCATTAAATAGAACTATGTCATCTGCAAATATTTTGTAGTTAAGGTATTCCCATTAATGGTAATTCCTATATTTTCTTTATCCAAAATCTGAAAAACCTCTAAGCATACTTTGAATAATTTAGGAGAGATAGGGTCTCACTATCTGACTCTTTTCTCAATTGAAGTTTCATCATTATCATTACGTAGTTTTAGGATTGTTTTACTTCCTGTATAGGTATATGCAAGCGTTCTAACATAAGGGCTTTTATTTCTGCTGATGTTTTCCTAGAATCAGAAGCTTTCTCATGTTCTATAAATGATATACATAGTGGTTTGTCATACTCTGTTAAGGTTTCCACTAGCTGTTTGATTTTATTGATATCGTCAGTTGTTGAATACCCTCTTCTAAAGCCGGCCTGTTCTCTTGCTTGATTGAAGTCTAGCTGTCTTTCTAATATGATCAGTGTAAATTATTTATAACTTACTAAGAGTCAACTAATTGGACAGTAATTTTTCATGTCTTCATATTATGATGAAGTATAATGATGAAAGTTTTCCAAGCTGTAGGTATAGAGCATTCTTGCAAACATTTTGTGTAAAGTTCAACTTGCATAATATGTGAAAGGCATTTTATACTTAGAGCATACATATGAAATAAGACCTGGGCCTAAAACTAAAATAGGATGGGAAGAGAAGTAAAATGTTGGATGGTCAGGTATTATTTGAGGTTTGGTAAGAATTGTATTTTACTGATGGATGTAGTAATAGGTTAAAATAAGCACTTTTGATTTTAATTTCAAACTGGTGGTTATTATTTCTAGTTTTACATGTCTGAATTGACAAGACATACATTAGTAGAATAGGATCCTCTCAAAGTGGTCATAGCCTAGCGATTATTGAATGGTTACTGTCAGACAAAGGGTAAAATACATAATGCATACTCTACCAGTATAGTCATATATACATTCAATCTATAATCTTACCCATCCTTTGCATTGGTAAATGCTTGAAAATGCATTATTTTGGAGTGTTGATAAGCACAGCGACACCTACTTGTTCCACACATAGCAACAACATAGCTAATTGGCTTACGTAGAAAGTCATTAGCAGCAGCAGCAACTTTTGGTTAGCCTTATTTGTTCCTTATGAGCCCTATTAAAGTGACCGACCGTTCACAGAAATACAGCGCATGTTCCAGTCTTCACTTTATTACCTTGATGCTATATGGTTAAAGATAAGATTGGTGGACCAGTAGGATAGCGGCTACAAAATAGACTCTTGAATTGAGCTCTCCTGACTCACGATAACAAGTCTAAAATAAGATACACGATATAGTAAATCCCGGGATGGAAAGAAAAAAAGCTACATTTAAAGATGATAAGTTCAATAACATACATTTTGGGAGGAAATCTAGAAACCCCTATCAATATCTTGATCTTGAAAGGAATGGCGGCACAATAAAAGAACGCATGCAAAATCACAGAAGCATTATATTTGAGGATTTATCTTGGTCTGTTCCATTGACAAATGTTACAAACAGACAATATGGATATTGAGAACATTTTCAAAATGTCAGATATTAGTTAGTTTTAACTTCAACGACTAAAGTTCATAGCCTTGTATCGTTTCGCACCATTTCATCGAATTTCTTACAACGATTTAAGTTGAAAAATCGAAAGATATGAAAGAAAACAAAAAGAAAAATAGGAATATGCCTCTGAATTACCCAGCCTCACATGCCATTCTTCTCAGCTTTCGGCTTCATTTATATGCAAATAAGGCTTTGTATATTTTAGGAGCCCGTTTCGTTGTTCTTCAATGGCTTAACGTTATATTTGAAAGTTTGTTGACGTGTTTACCCAAGAAATATTCAGGCGAAGGCGAATGAGAAAATAAGCAATGGGTGGCTTGAAAATAAAAAAAAGGTGATGCATTTACAAATAAACCTTTATACACGTGCATGTTCCGGCATATTCATACGAGTAAGTGCTTACACACACTCACACGTACACACACATACACAAAGAAACACACACACACACACACGCACACACACACACACATACACACATATATATATATATATATAGATATATATATATATATATATATATATATATATATATATATATATATATATATATATATATATATATATATATATATATATATAGATATATATATATATATATATATATATATATATATATATATATATATATATATATCTATATATATATATATATATATATATATATATATACATATATATATATATATATATATATATATATATATATATATATATATATATATATGTATATCTATATATATATATATATATATATATATATATATATATATATATATATATATATATATATATGTGTGTGTGTGTGTGTGTGTGTGTGTGTCTGTGTGGGTGTGTGTGCAAACTGGTAACACTTCATGTTAATGGATGGGAAGTATATGTGCTAACATGTCGCACCCCTTGAAATAGGAGTCTAAAAGGGGAGGGGTATCCGCGCTTAAGTGTTGTTGGAGATAGAATCCGCTTCATCATCCGTCTACAACAGAACCTCTTCAGCATACAGTAGTGTTCTCTTAAATTCAATGTAACCCATTTTACGGCTCAGTTTCTGAAAAAGGGGAATATCTGCTTGATAGTAGGAGGTAATTTAATAGCCACCGTGTCATATTGACTTGAGGCGGGAACATATAATGCCTACCGATACAATGATATCGTGAACAGTGGAGGACGACTCTTCTATTTTCCTCGCTGCATTCCCGAAGACCATCATCTCGTTGGAAGTGTCATCCCTAGTAAACCCTCTGAGTTTCCCAACCGCGAGTGTACCATGTGTAGCCACGTTGATAACCCAATTTAATTATGAGAATGATAGTGATAGAAAGCTTCGATTGTATGTGGAAACTTCAAGGGAGACTCATTTTGTCGTAAATTTGCAAAATGATACTACTGAGGCAAGCGTATTTCACGAATTGGAACAGTCTGCACTTGAAAAGGGGAATCAGAGCATTAATATCTACACTATCCTTATTGGAATTGGGAGGTGTGGTAGTGCTCATGCAGTATGGTTGCAATAGTTAGGTGATTCATTAATAAAAAGTCTTATGCCAATTTTGGTTTAAATATACCTGACAGATCTTAAATACTTCAGTTATTTGTTAGTCACAATGGGCAGAGAAAGCCATATTGTAACGAAAATATCTCTAGGGAATAGAGGCATATTCCCTGAAAATAAATTTGGTAACTTTACAAACAAACTCCAGAATAGTATAAAATGAGATCATAATTTGGAGCATGAAGTAGCCCATATCAATATTCATTACCTGAAGGAAATTTATGACCTTGTCAGTGGAAAAGTTGATTCATGAATAAAAATAATTATCACAAAGGTGCGGATATCGTTAGATGGCGAACCTATTATAATATAAAGTACAGAGGAAACTTACAAACCGAGAATAAGTATTCTATCCACTGATGCTGTTTATATGGTGTCTAGTATTGAAGAACCTATTACTTATGCCTTAAAGAACATCCTCCCAATCGAATTTTATAAAACGAAAATTACCCATGACAGGTCTTTTAGAATAAGAATATCAAAGAGAGAAGGTCCTATCGAAGTTTACAAAGAGACAGGAATCTAAAGAGGTAATTTATCAAAAAGGACGTCTATCATGCCCTAAAATTTAAATTTTGGAAGAGAGAAGGAGCTATATTGGGGTTTAATACGGACAAGCCTAATCGAATTTTTTAAATCAGCCAAGGGGACCCTTTAATTAAAACTCATAATCTGCTAGCTCCTTTTCCCCCTTCTCCCACTTTGGGGTAGACTTCGTCCTTGTTTATTCGGATATCGTTGAAAGGTCCTATTATGGGGGAGTAAAATGAGAGGGTATCAAAATTATGTATATATATATATATATATATATATATATATATATATATATATATATATATATATATATATATAAATATATATATATATATATATATATATATATATATATATATATATATATATATATATATATATATATTTATATATATATATATATATATATATATATATATATATATATATATATATATATATATATATATATATATATATACTGTATATATGTGTATATATACATATATATGTATATATATATATATATATATATATATATATATATATATATATATATATATATATATATATATATATATATATATATACAGTATATATATATGTATATATATACATATATATATATATATATATATATATATATATATATATATATATATATATATATATATATATATATACATATATACTGTATATATGTATATGTATATATATATATATATATATATATATATATATATATATATATATATATATATATATATATATATATGTGTGTGTGTGTGTGTGTGTGTGTGTATATATATATATATATATATATATATATATATATATATATATATATATATACATATACATATACATATATACTGTATATATGTATATATATATGGATATATATATATATATATATATATATATATATATATATATATATATATATATATATATATATATATATACCATGCAAGTCTGTATCTAGAATCTGGACCTAGATCCAGAATATATCCAAAATTTAATGAGGTCGTCCATGAACTAGAATCTACATGTGGTGAAAATTTCGTCAAAATCCCGCGAGTAATTTTGATGCTATCTTTAAAATGGCGGAAAATGAAAATCTGGATCTAGAATCCGAGTCTGGATCATCTTCAAAATTTGATGGGGTCGTTCATGACCTAAGATTTATCTGTGGTGAGAATTTCGTCAAAATCCGTCAAGTAGTTTTCCCGTAATCTTCTCCACGGAAACAAAGATAAATAAATAACTAAATAAACTAGAATCGGAATCCAGATCCGGATCATCGTCAAAATTTAATGGTTTCCTCCCTGACCTAAGATCAATTTGTGGTGAAAATTCAGCCAAATTTCGCAGGTAGTTTTCACGTTATCTTTAAAATGTTGTAAAAAACACATCCAGATCCTGATTTGTGTCATTTCTAAAATTTAATTGAGTCGTCCATGACCTAAGCTCTATCTAGGATGAAAATTTCATCAATATCCGTAGAGTAGTTTTGACATAATCCTGTCCACAGATACACAAACAATGCAAATCCTGATCTAGAATCTGGATCCAGATCTGGATCAGCTCCAAAATTTAATGGGGTCGCTCATTTCTCAAGCTCTTACTTCGGTGAAAATTTAACCAAAATCCGTCAAGTAACTTTGACATATCCTGCCCACAGACAAATGTCCACAGCCAGATGAACAAATAAACTGATTTGATTGCAATGCCTCCTTATTGGAAGACACAAAGGTTTGCTTGGTAGTGCAAAGTCATTACTCGTCATTACATGTTCCATTGCATATAATGAAGCTCACTTGGGAAAGACTTTTATTGATCTAGTTTGTTGTGTAATGTGACTCATTTTATTTAGTCATGTAAGGCTTGCCAACAGTACAAAAATCATGATGCAATTGTGCATCACTGGAAAGACCTAACTCACGTAGAAGATGAAGGTCAAAGAGTAGCCATAGTTTTGATAGTTCTTAATGGTAATCAAACTGATTTTGCTACTTTTTAACATTAATGTATCATTCTCTGATTACCAAAGTTGGTAATCATTGACAGTGATGGAGATGTCAGTAGCCAGTGATAAACAAGGCTACACTATTCTATATCACCATTGTGGTAACTCTTTTAGAAAGAAGCTATTCTACACTCAAGACAATGCATGGTAACCTATTGGAGACGCCCCCGCTTGTAACCCATTGGTTGGAAGTTTGAGATCAACTCGTGCCCGAAGGTTTCTAGTATTGTCCATAACCCCATCATCCTTGTGAACTAGGGATGAGGTTTTTTGTAGCATATAAGCCTACCTGCTGAGTCATCAGCAGCTATTGCCTGATTTCCTTGGTCCTAGTTTGTATGGAGATGTGACTTGAGCACTGATCAAAAATATGTATTATCAGTCTGTAGGAGATAATCTTTTCCCTTGTCTCTGCATCTCAAGAGTGGGCCTAACATTTAAATCTTTAAACATCCTAAGACATGGACACAGCAAAACCACAATTAAAACTGTACATACTTGGATTAGTATATTACAGTTCTTTCTTACTGTGTTTGACATTTTGAAACTACCTGAGGATGGTATAGAGATGAAAGTGGAGCAAAGTTTGAAATTAAGGCTTTAACCAAGAAAATAGCTAGAAAATGACAAAGGCCTATCTTTCTGCCCAAAATTTATCCAGAAAGAATGAGGCCTATGGTATAGATAGTAATGTTTGGGTGTATATAGCAGAACCTTCGTCCAACATAGCCAGTAAACTGAATTAGCTATGACAATGTCCTTAAATGACTGTTCATGCGATTGATGAAAAAAGACTTGAAAATGGCTTTCATAGTTCGGTTATCACTAAAGCTACTGAGAAACAGAAAGTGTATGTTGAAAAGGATCCAATTCTTTAGGAAAATTGATGAGAGCTATTGAATGAAAAGAAGTTGACTGACCATACAGTCTTAATTTTGTCATCCCCTATATGTTACCTCCTGGTAGTGTAAGAAATTTAATTTTTTTGCATACCTCATGTAAGGAGATTGATAGTTCTAGGTGACAATTTCCAAGTTTTATTCAAAACATTATAAGACTACAATTCTGCAACAAATGAACAGAAGCACACCATATTCTTCCCACCTAGAAAATAATCCAATGATATAGTTTCTACAGTATTCCTAATGATACATTGTTTTATTTTGATTTTTGTTGTTCTTTGCCAAATCTAGAGAGAGAGAGAGAGAGAGAGAGAGAGAGAGAGAGAGAGAGAGAGAGAGAGAGAGAGAGAGAGAGAGTGTCAGCGAGCAAGAGGTAGTTAGAGTAATGATTGTTTGTTGTGAGAAAGACTGTTAGTATAATTAAGATTGTTTATGTTTTTGGCTAGGTTAGGACAGTGGTGAATGTTTTGGGCGAATGCATCTTTATTTGACTGCAGCCAGAGAAAGTTGTGTGAATGCTTGATTATTATTATCATTTTTTACCAGCGTGGAAGTTATTATTTATTTCAACAGTGAGTACAATTTTATTTATCTTTGCTAGGAGTGATTCTGAATAATAGAAACATTTTGTTATTTATCTTTGATTATAGTGCGATAGTCTAGTTAGCTAGGAGTGTTCGTAAGTGGTTTTCTTTTTTATTTTGCAGGCCGTAATTCCTCATTTGGAGAGATTAAATTATTTTTTTTGAATGGTGACCAATTGTTGATGACCAGGATTGTGTTGAAGGACCTGATTTGATTATTCTGTAAGATTATGACGACGATGATGATGATGATGGTGATGATATAGACTGCCCAAATCAATTGAGGCAGGTGTAGCAGATTGCTACAAAGTTATCTGTCTGCCTCCGAATGATTGTGACAAGTGTTGCGTCTGCCAGAGAGTTGTGGCATTGGGCTAAAAGAACTGTTGGCCCTTGTACGCACAAAGAGGTCCATACATAGACAAATATTTGTGTATTTTATTTTTCTGATAGTTTGTGTATGCACATGCACAGTTATATATTTTTCCTTTTGTTCTATGTTATAGTTACTTTTGTCTGCATTTCAGTATTAAGTTGATGATTAGTTTTAAGTACGGTTGTTCTTTTGATTGGTGATTCGTTTCAGTTTTAGGAATTATAGTATTAGGGATTTATATCCGGTATTTGAGTGCTTGATTTTAGTGGTAAGTTATTGTTTTAGTTTTAAGAAATATAGATTTAAAGTTATGTTTTGTCTCTATTTTCCTTCTGTGCAAGAGTCCAGCTGTAAGATTACGATGGTAGAAAGTTTGTTTTGAGGAGACTATTGTCAGTAAGTATGATTCAAGGGTGTGGGGGGAGGGGGGGGGGGGGGGTGATTTTGTGTGCCTCCCGCCACAAGCCTACAATCAAGTTTGATGTCAAGAAATATTTCATGTATGTTGAAACTAAATAAGGTAGGTGTGAAATTTGTTACCAGTAGGCATTAGGTGCTAAGGTTAAACATTTACCTTAAGCAAAAGTTAGTTTTGCATAAAAAAAAGTGCAAAATTATTGAATTTTTGCATGAAGTATCAAAAAGTTCAATTATAAACACAGGAACTCGGTTAGAATGAACTTGGTTTTAGAAAGTTGCAAGTGAATTTTGTAGAGTTCATTATCATAGCCTAAGCTAGGTAGGAATTCAAGTTGCCTCTGGGCATTGAACATCCTCAACGCTTTAGCATTGTTGCAGAACCAAATTCTGTTGCAACACGATTGCAACAATAGGTAGTAGGTTGGCCAGGGCCAAAGCCACCTGTTTAGATACTACAACTAGAGGGTTATTTGATCCTATGACTGGCCAGACAGTAATACACTGCATCCCTCTGTTTGGTTACGGCACATTTTGTCTTTGCCTACACATACATTGAATAGTCTGACCTATTCTTTATACATCCTCGTCTTTCCTCATACACCTGACAACGCTGAGGTTACCAAATAATTTTTCTTTGCTCAAGGGGCTAACTATTGTACTATAATTGAACAGTGGCTACTTTCCTCTTGGTAAGGGTAGAAGAGAGACTTTAGCTATAGTAAGCAGCTCTTCTAGGAGAAGGGCACTCCAAAATCAAACAATCGTTCTCTAGTCTTGGGTAGTGCCATATCCTCTGTCCCAAGGTCTTCCACTGTCTTGGGTTAGAGTTCTCTTGCTTGTGGGTACACTCAGGCACACTACTCTCTTATTTTTTCTTCCTTTTTTTTTTTCTTTTAAATGGTGTGTTGGCAGGCTTAATAGAAGGGCCATGAATACCTGGTGGTTTATCAAGAGGTTGTCTTTTCCTCATCTATTTTTTTTTCTTGAAACCATCCTAGCTGTACTCCCTTAAGCTGGTGTGGCTATTCTGGAGGGAATTTACCCTCCCATGGTGTGTTGGCTCCTTCAGATTGACCAGTTTTTCCAACTTCTAATCTATAGTCTATAGGTTTGATAAATTACTTTATTCATACTTCTGTACATATTGCGATGATTATCATTCTTGTTAACTTAGTTTTTGGGAATGATGTGTCCTTTTTATTACAATTACCTCTTAAGCTGTCTGGAGACATTAAGTGAAATCCAGGACCAGTACGTCCTAGATTTCCTCATCATCTATAGTATTGTAATATTTGTGGTCTTCATGCAAATATTCAAGACCTTACAGTTGCGTCCAGACAGTATAATATTCCTTTGAGCTCAGAAACTTTGGTTTCTAATATGAGGCACTCATCTGAAGTTCTTATAACTGGTTTTAAGAAGCCAATAATTCTGAAACAGGATGCCATTCATATGGCCAGGGGAATGGCAATGTATATTAGGACTGAGTATCCTACTTCTCATAAGTCCTGCTATGAATGTGGATTTCATGAGATTCGGGTAATAAAAGTTTGTGGCAGGCAAAACAACTTCTATTTGTGTTCGATCTACCGTAATCCAGACATGGATGATTCTATCTTCGATTGTCTTTTTACCATTATGACTAAGATACAAGAAGATGATAGAAAGGCCTCTTTTGTCTTTGTTGGTGATTTCAATGGTCATCATAAGGAGTAGTTAGATTCTATTTCTCCTACCGATCGTCATGGCTTGAGAGATTTAGACTTTGCCTTGGAATCAGGCTGTGAGCAAATCATAAGTGAAGCTACTCACACGTCTAATAACTGTTTGGACCTCGTGTACACCGACTTCCCTGCCATTATAACAAGTAAGGTTAGTTCTCCAGTTGGGACATCTGATGATGCCTTGATTTCATTAGAAGCGAAGATTGAGCAGCCTGTCCTTGATGCATCGTACTTATGATTTTATATGAAATCTCAAGTAGACTAGAATTGGATTTTGAGTGATCTTTAGGCTTTAATTGATCACAATTGTATAGTAGTGTTGATCCTGTTGTCACTTTGAGCGGGAATCTTGTCAACATAATTGATACGTTTATTCCTTTTGTGTGCTAAGGAATTGAGTGAAGGACAAAACATGGTTCAGTGATGATTGTAGATGTGCTTTTTTGGAGAAGCAGGAGGCCTATCATCTTTGGAATGGTAACAGATCAGATTTGATTTAGAATAACTATACTCAGCTTAGAGCTTTTGCTCAGAGTTTATCCTTCAACTGAAAAGGAATAAAATTTAACCACAAAGGAAACCTTTCTGTTACAACCCAGGAACATAAGTGGTGAACTCTCATTAGATATTTGTTCTTTGGTATAGATGCAACAGTTCCTCCTTTACTTAAACCAGATGGCTCTGTCACTCATTGTCCAAAGGAAAAGTCAACCCTTTGTGGCTGATATGCTTGACAACAAACAGAGTAATGAGAAAGTTGATCTTCCTCATTCCTGTTTTCCGGAGGCTAAACTCTCTAGTTTAACTTTTCGATCTCGTGAAATTAAAGCCCTGTTGATGGTCCATGATGCTTTTGGAGGTGCAGACACAAATGGTATTTTGTCTTTGGTTTTTATAAAGACTGCTGTTTTCTTAGTTCCAAAGTTATTTCTTAATTTACACTAGTGGGCAAGAAGAGTATCTTTTAGCACTTGTATGAGAATTGACAATGTTACTCTAGAAATAGATATGTTGAGCTTAAACAAGAAAGAAAGAAAAGTCAGATACAAAATAGTCTGGAATCATTTAAAAGTCCACAAAGATAAGAAAGAACTTATAAAGATTGCCAAAGAAATAAGTGATGTAAGATCAAAATATTCAAAATAGCAAGAAAAAGTGCAAGAAATAATAAGAAAATGTAGTATAAAAGGGACAAACAGAAAAAAAAACAAGAAGTAAGAAAAATTAAGGAAATTAAAAAAAAATTAAAAGAATCTTAAAAAATATGGATTAATCTTGGAAAGGAAAACAATGAGTACAAGAGAAGAATTGAGGTACAGGAGAGCCTCGTAGACCTATACATATAAGAAGAAAAACAAAAAGAGGAAGGTTTAAGAATAATCAGGCAAGTAGAAGAGATCAAAGCAAAAGGAGGTATGAAAAGTACAGCCTTCTGGGAATTCAAGAAAAAAGTTGATGGAAAAAAATGCCTGCAACTGTACAGCAATCAGAGGGAAGGGTGGAGAAATAATAGAGGAAGTTGAAGAAATAAAGAAAGAATATGAGCAACTCTACAGAGATTTATTTAAGCTAGAAAATCCCAAGAGTGAAGAAGAGGTCTTGTCAGAAGAAATCAACGACTTGTTTGATGAAAGGCTATCAAAAAGTGAGAGTGAAATCCAGCAAGGAAGAAAAAATAGCCTATCAAGAAGTAGAAGCCATCGTAAAAAGCCTGAAAGACAAGTACACAATGGACAGGCAAGGACTTAACAATGTTGTGATTAAAATGTTGGGAAAAGAAATAATAGAAAGCCTGACGTTGATATTAACAGAAATTGACGAAAACATATGTATCCCTAAAGAGTGTGAAAAGATGTGGGTACTCTCAATCCACAAAAAGGGAAATAAAATGAAACTAGGAAATAAAGGAGGCCTCTTTATCCCAAGCCTAATTAGTAAATTATATGAGAAAATAAGTATGGAAAAATATAAGTACAGCATCAAGGAAGAGATGAGTAGATTCTAGTTTGGAGGCATTGAAGGAAGATCAACGGCCGATCATCTGCTGACACTGAATGCCGTAATCAACTAAAATGCCTATTTGGGAGAGTCTACATACGTATGGTTCTGTGATGCATAAAAGTGCTTCGATAAGCTAGACCTGAAAGATTGCATAAAAAAAATGGGAAAAATGATAGGAAGGAAGGAAGTGCTGATAGTTAAAAAATTAATGAAAAAGGTAGAGCAGTCATCAACTGTCCAGCAGGTACAACAGGAGATATAAAGATTGAAGGAAAAGTGAGACAAGGAACTATAAATGGACCCAAGCTATGCAGTATCGCAACTGACAAAGTGAATAGCAGTAGTAGTAAAAATTTTATGTCGATAAGAAATATTGAAATTGAATCGCTGGTATTTGTAGATATTATGTTTCTCACAGGAAGGAAATGTGGCGGGATGTCACAACAACAACCCCAACACCCTTGAATCACTCTAACTGACCAATTCTCTTCAATACAAACTTTCCAATTATGTTATCAGCGGCGGGACTCTTGGACAAAAAGGACATACAAACAGAACATAGCCTTAAAACTATATTTCTTAAAACTAAAATACTTAACACAAAAAATAGCTTAACATACAAAATAAATAAAAATGCCACATAAACGCGGAGAAAAATATCAAAACTTAAAACTAAGATGCACCACAACAAAATATGTTCATAATTGTATATTTACTAATGTGGAAACTGTCTCCGCACACAAACCGATCAGTCCTTCTCGGCACAGATACTAATCTGTGGCAAACGGAACTATATTCAGTTCCAGTCAACTGAACTGAACAGTCAATTAGTAGTGGTCATAATCATTGTCATGATCATTATTATCATATGTAATCTTAATGAACAGGCTAGGTCATCAATGATTGAGCAATCCAAAAGAGCAGTCTAAATACAATCAATTACAGGCTAGGACAGCAACTATAGATCAGCATTCAAAAAAATAATTCTCCAAAGGAGGAATTACGGCTGTCGAAATAATTGAACACTTCCACGCTGGTCAAAATAATATAATAATGATTATAGTCCAGCATTCACACAACTGCCTCTAGCTGCAGTCAAATCAAAATAAGCATTTGCCCAAGCCATGCACCACTGTCCTAACCTAGCTAAAAACATAAACAAACAATCTCAGTTACACCAACAGTCTTTCTCACAACAAACAATCAATACACTAACTACCTCTCGCTCTCTCTCTCTCTCTCTCTCTCTCTCTCTCTCTCTCTCTCTCTCTCTCTCTCTCTCTCTCTCTCTCTCTCTCTCTCTGGATTTGGCAAACAACAAAAAATAAAATAAAAATAAAACAAAAATCAATCCGCCACAGAAAGAAGGTATAGGATGTGCCATA
>NC_090725.1:153892723-153905223 GCF_036898095.1 Palaemon carinicauda | reverse complement strand
TCCCTTCGCCCTCATCCCTACGGGGATTTATTATGACTCACTAGTGGGTGTCGAGACTTTCCCCCAGGGTTTCATCCAGTACACATGTACCTGATCGTTCCCGTTTTCTTCCCCGCCACCCTGATTGGCCATCAGCGGCAGGGAGGGAGAACTAGGCCTCGGCCGGGTTGCATTTTTATTATTTCCATACTCGACGGAATCCGTATTATTTTATATTACACCCTGGATATGGAGAGTTATTGTGTTTGTTAGGATACAAGTATGTTCCGCAACCTACGGAACTTCCTTTATGATTAATTCTTACCAGTTTTACATTGAGTGCCTTGCGCTACCAGTTTCCCCGTCCGTCCCGTGTGTCACGGAACTGTCCTCTTTTCTCCCGTTACTGGGGAATCTTGCTATGTAGGTTTAATTTTAATGAGAGGGTCTTACGACAGATTGCTAGGCCTCCGGGGCTCCTGCAACTGCTTCCCGGGTCTGACGGGACTGATTTTAATATTACGACTCTACTCTTTTACATTATGGACGGGAAACTATATCTTTCGCCATGGACAACACACTTTGAAATGATCATAATACAGAACTAGATTTTTTCTCAGAGGTTTATTTTCTAGGTTACTGTAACGTATCCTTATTCTACATTTAAGTGCATCCTGACTTGAGTTTAATATCCGGCCCCCCCCGGGCCCTATCTGAGATATCCTAACTATTAGAAATATTCTCCTAACTTATATTCAAGTGTACCCTGACTTATCTTACCCGGTCCACCCGGGTCCCTCTGAGATATCTTAAGCTGCTTACATACCATGATCCTATATGCCGAAGTGCATGCTGATTTAATTTTAGCACCCGGACCCCCCGGCTTCCTTTGTAAGATATCTAATATGGGGTACTCATGGATCATTCCTATTACAGATGGTCCGTTGCCAAATGACAGCCTGCGCGGCTGTTCTCCATCAACCCTGCGGCCATGAAGTGTGTAGGTCCCATGCCAACTGTGGCGTTCAGGTGGACGGCATGGTGGTTGGGCACCCGGACAACTGCCTCATATGCTATGAGTTGATCTCCACCCTCTCCTCGGATTCGGTGAGTATCTCTTGGTTTCGATCCAACATTATGCATGGTTTAACCTTTATTTCCATGTCTGTTCCTTACAATTTTGATCGATTCATTCCTTGTCAATTACGATATCCTTACTACTCCGGATTTCTTTCCTTAACAAAGTATATTCTTTTCAGAGCTCCCAGTCTGCTAAGACTTCAGCCCGGGCAACCCTGAAAGTCTGGGTAGGTGGCTTTGCTCGAAATGTAAAGGTAAAGCAGCCTTATGTACTATCAGAGGAGTATTGCAACCTAATATACCCGGATGCTAAATCATCGGCAGCAGTTTCCGGGGATGTCGCGGCCCCCATCATCGCCGACATTAACGCGATGATCGGCCTTCCTGCGGATTTAGGACCTTCCAACGACCCTATCACTGACGACGTTGCCGCTCTGAACCTGGACGTGGAACCTATGGCTCTTGACGAGCCAGAACCAGGTAGGGAGGTAGGTGAGGCAGGTGGGTCTCGGGCTAAGATTCCTCTCCTTAGCCCGTCTTTCTCTACATCCTCTAATACTTCTTATTTTCAGGGTTTCCCGGGGGACCATGGGTCTGGTACCAGATCCCGCCCGGTTCCCCCTAAAGTAAAGTCTCAGAAGAGGCCTTTGCTTAAGACCCGGAAGGCTTCTAAATCTCCGAATTCTTCGAAGTCTGTAAAGGCTTCTCACTCTAGAGTCCCCAAAGACTCCGCTGTCGCCTCCCCTCACTCTCACAACCCGGGAGCGCAGACAGCCTCCGCACCTCTTACGGCGTCCTTCGACCCGGAGGATTTTTCATCTAAACTGCTGACGCAGATTGGTTCAATGATGTCTTCCATCACGGACAGGTTGCAGACCCAAGAGAGTCTCATAGAGGGCCTCATGAGACAGGGGTTGCCACAGCAGCAACAATTCATCATCCCGGACGCCTCTAAGCTCCCACCCTTCACTAAAAATAATCCTGGCAGAATGGCCTTGCACTCTTCCTACACTGATGGCATGTTGACCATCGAAGGTTGTGGCACCCGGCCGGTTGAAGATTTTGAGTTCTTCCCTCCCGGTCTTCAATTCCCTTTCCCCGGCATCGCCCGGCTGACCGAGGAGGCTCTTGTTAGATTGGACAAGGTCCCAAACGAGACCGTTATCTATCCCAAGGAGCAAGCCCAATCTACTTGGGTTCCGACCTTAGGCGAATGGGATTGTGTCAACACTATGCTGACCCCCCACAAGAGTTGCTATACCATGTTCCTTGTGGACGAGCAAACCCCTACTCCATGCATTACAAAAATGATGGAGCTTGCTCTTCAGGCCGTCGCCGAAGACAAACCGTTGCCACAACTACGAGAGACAGACCCCACATCTCTCTTGCTCCCGTCAGACAACGAGTGCTGGCACAATATTCAGGCCACTTTTACTTTTGGCAAACTAGCGGCTGACTGTGCTTCGACACAGTTCAACGAGAAACTCCCGAGGCTCCCGGAATCCTTAGTCCGTCTTGAGTTTGAAACCCGGACCAGGTTTAGTAGAACTCTTAATTCCGGGACGATGGCAGAGGTGGTCTCTCTCACATACGAAGAGGAGCCGGTATTTAAAGTGCTAACAAAGTCTTTGCTTCAATCAGTATTGTCAGATGCTTACGACTTTCTAGTAGCTAGACGCCGTTGCCGTAGGCATGTGCTAGCCGAGGCAATCATTCGGCATGAACCGAATAAACTTATTAAAGCCCCCTTCCGGGGTCCGGACTTGTTCCCAGAAGACCTGGTGAATAATGTCCTTGCGGAAGCGGCTAGGGTTAATCAGAGCCTCAAGGTTTGCTGGGGCCTCGTGCCCAAACGAAAGTTTGAACAGCCAAGCGTTCAATCTCGAGGCAGGAAGAGGCTACGCCCGTACCACTCTTCCCAATACCGCCAACCTCTTCAAGTGGTACAGCCTATCCCGGTGGCACAGGGAAATCAGCCATCCACTTCTAAAGGCCACCCCCAGCAACAATACGTGTTGGTTCCTCAGAGCCAGGTGCCTTCCATTTCCTTTGCCACCTCTCCCGCCTTTAACCCCAACTACGAACCCCGGGGTAACTCTCAGGGTTACCAACGTGGTAGAGGTTCCAGAACAAGGGGATCATTTCACAACAGAGGTGGCGGAAGATACTTCCACCGTGGCAGAGGAACACGCGGAGGACGTGGAGGCAAATCCACATCAAGCTTTATGCATTCCGGAACCGTTGGAAGTTCAGCAATTGGGCCTTCCACCGTAGCAGAGGAACACGCGGAGGACATGGAGGCAAATCCACATCAAGCTTTATGCATTCTGGAACCGTTGGAAGTTCAGCAATTGGGCCTTCAGCATAATTTCCAGAGGTCTGGGGTGGACTTGTATAGAAGGGCCCCCTCCACCAACCAGTTTCCATCAACTTCCAACGAAGGAGCTGACTTTCTTTGTTCAAGATCTACTGTAAAAGAACGCAATCAAAGAAGCAAAGCATTTGAGATTTCAATGTCGCTTGTTCAGCTTGCCAAAGAAAGGCTCAGACAATCGAAGAGTCATTCTAGATCTGTCTTGTCTGAACTTGTTCATTCAATGCGACAAGTTCTGCATGCTAACCGTTTCTTAAGTGCGGACCTTACTTCCCCGTGGGGCCGTCACCACCTCCATAGATCTTACAGATGCTTACTATCACGTTCCGATAGCAAGGCACTTCCGTCCATTCCTAGGATTCAAACTAGGCAACCAGGCCTACACGTTCAAAGTAATGCCATTCGGGCTCAATATTGCCCCCAGAATTTTCACAAAGTTGGCAGAAACAGTAATCCAGGAGTTACAAACCCAAGGAATTCAGGTAGCTGCATACCTAGACGACTGGCTTATTTGGTCAGACAACGTCGAGGACTGTCTCAAGGCAACGGACAAAGTAATTCAATTCCTACAACACTTAGGGTTCCAGATCAACTTCGGGAAGTCTCGGCTGGTCCCAGAGTCCAAATTTCAGTGGCTAGGACTACAGTGGAATCTACGCTCTCATACCTTATGTCTCCCCAAAGCCAAGAGAACAGAAATAGCAAAGAGCACGAAACGTTTTCTCAAGGACAAGCTGACGTCCAGAAGGAACCAGGAGAGGATCCTGGGCTCCTTACAGTTCGCCTCAGTCACAGATGTCTTACTGAAGGCCAGACTGAAGGACATAAACAGAGTTTGGCGCTCCAGAGCGAAAGAAAGGTATCGGGATAAGAAAGCTCGTCTTCCTCCAGTTCCGAGGAGGAGACTCCAGCCATGGACGAAGGCCAAAAACCTGGCAAAGTCAGTCCCCTTACAATACCCACCTCCAAAACTGGTTATCCACACAGATGCCTCTTTGACAGGCTGGGGAGGATACTCCCAGCACAGGAAGGTTCAGGGACTATGGTCGACAATGCTTCAACAATTTCACATCAATATCTTAGAAGCTATGGCGGTCTTACTAACTCTGAAACGACTATCCCCAGCCAAGAAACAACACAAAAGACTGGTTCTCGACAGCGAAGTCATAGTCCGCTGCATAAACAGAGGAGGTTCCACTTCAGGCAACATCAACAATGTGATGTTAACGATCTTTTCGTTAGCGGCATCAAATCAGTGGCACTTGTCAGCCGTCCACCTGGCGGGAGTCCGAAATGTAGTGGCGGACGCACTCTCGAGGACAACCCCGTTGGAGTCGGAATGGTCTCTAGATCTGAAGTCATTCCGTTGGATCCTGTCCCAGGTCCCAGGTCTCCAAGTAGACCTCTTTGTAACAGAGTCCAGTCACAAACTGGCATGTTATGTAGCCCCAAACCGGGACCCTCGGGCTTATGCCATAGACGCAATGTCCCTAGACTGGAACACTTGGGAGAATATTTACTTGTTCCCAACGGTAAATCTGCTGATGAAGGTGCTGGACAAACTCCGGACTTTCAGGGGACAAGTGGCTCTCGTGGCTCCCAATTGGCCTAAGAGCAATTGGTTTCCTCTGATGCTGGAATTGGGCCTCCATCCCCATCAGATACCCAACCCAATTCTGACGCAAATAGTACAAACTTGCACTATGTTCGCTTCCTCAAACATTCAGTGTCCTAGCTTTATGGACTTTATGAAATTTGCAGCCCAAAAAGGTGCAGATATCGATTCACAAAATACCTTATTTTTGGAGTCTGACAAAAGGGATTCCACCCTTCGCCAATACGATTCAGCGGTTAGGAAGCTTGCAAAATTTTTGAAAGACTCAAAGGTCGAATTAATGACTATGAATCTGACTGTAACCTTCTTCAGATCTCTTTTTGAGTCAGGTCTGGCAGCCAACACTATTACCACGATTAAATCTGCTCTAAAGAAGATTTTCCATATTGGGTTTAACATAGACCTAACAGATCCACTATTTTCATCAATCCCAAAAGCCTGCGCCAGATTGAAACCATCTATTCGCTCTAGCTCGGTTTCCTGGTTTTTGAATGATGTCCTCAAGTTGGCATGCGAGACCCTCAATGACTCGTGTGATTATATACCGTTGCTAAGGAAGACCTAATTCCTTATGAGCCTAGCTTCTGGCGCCAGAATATCAGAACTTGCAGCCTTGACTAGGGACCCGGGCCATATTGAATTTCTCTCGTCAGGGGAAGTTCTCCTCTCTCCTGACAAAGTTTTCTTAGCCAAAAATGAGGATCCCCAGAATAGGTGGTCCTCCTGGATGATTGTTCCGCTTCCTCAAGACCCATCACTATGTCCCGTAACCACCCTGAAATCCTACTTAAATAGAACTTCCTATAAGTCCTCAGGGCTCTTATTCATTAGAGAATATGGTGGTACCATTACCCTCAAAGGGATCAGGCAACAAATTTTATATTTCATTAAACAGGCTAATCCTGATTCATTCCCCCATGTCCATGATATACGAACTGTAGCTACCTCAGTAAACTACTTTCATTACATGAATTTCGCTGAACTTACTAAATATACAGGCTGGAAGTCCCCAACAGTATTTAAGCGACACTATTTAAAACCTCAGGAAGCCCTTAAATTCGCTACAGTAGCAGCGGGGAATGTTGTTCCACCTGAACATGCTAAGTCTCATTCCTCTTACCTGCCTTACTTACGGTTCCCACCTTGCTTTTTGTTTTTTGTTTTACCTGAATTATACCAGTACAGTGTAACATTTTATTATGTCAATCATTCTTATTCCACGAATTGTTTTATGTTTTCACTCATGTTACCTTTTCAATCATGTTGTAATTTGGGTTTAATCCTGCGACTGCTATACCTAGCTGTCCCTGTCATCCCTCCTAGCGAGAGTGATTTACATGTTATCTTTATTAATTTTCAATATTTGAGAGGATATACCTCTATTCCTTATATACATTTATTGAGTAAACCATTTGATGTTACCATGTCTTTAATTGTTTTCCTCTCAGGTAATTTTCTTGTACTATTTCACTGGGCGGTACAGGTAGAGCCCAGAAAAGGGATTTTGACGAAGGAAAAATCTATTTCTGGGCGAGAGATCTGTGCTGCCCAGTGAACCCACCCTCGAAATCCCTCCCTGCTTGGACCCCAAACTTGGGGTGTCATAGGGAGTGAGTTCACTAGCATGGGTTGGGTTGGTAG
The DNA here is from genome assembly GCF_036898095.1 of Palaemon carinicauda. Classification (NCBI taxonomy): domain Eukaryota; kingdom Metazoa; phylum Arthropoda; class Malacostraca; order Decapoda; family Palaemonidae; genus Palaemon; species Palaemon carinicauda. Next base: position 153,898,534 of record NC_090725.1, on the reverse strand, counting down.
TAGTAGCTTACGCAGCATAGATGTTGAATGGCACCTCGCTGTTTCAGGGATGTTGAAGAGGAAATCTCTAATTGGTGCGAGGCCTCTGGTTATGATTTATCTCGCCCCAGTTATATACCGACACCTTATATAGGTGAGCGAGCTGGGTTCAACCTGGCATTCCTATGCAAATTTTCTCTGGTAATATATAGCAGTTATATACCTTAGAAAAGGTGCTTAAAGGAGCATTTCACTGGGCGGCACAGGTCTCTCGCCCAGAAATAGATTTTGTAAAAATCCCTTTATATGGCTAAGATCATGGCAAAGATTATAGAAACACCCTCTCTATGTCTGGCGGGGATTTTAATATCTACCGTAACAATTGGTTGAATTGTATTTTTCAAACTGAATATCATGGCTACGGGCAAATCTTTAAAGAGGTTCTCAGTAAATATAATAATTGCTTTCATCCTTGTGCCTAGTATTCACTGATTCCTCCCATGTTATAACCAGCAAGGTTGGTTTTCCATGTAAGAAATTTTATTATACTTTAATTTTGTTGAGAGTTCAGACTGAGTAGATGCCACTATAAGTTCATACACTTGGAAGACATATATCATCATCAGGCCCATTGTAATGCATTTCCAGTTGTCATATATGTCTAAGTTGTTCATAGTTGCATACAAAGAATTAGCCGGTAGATACTTTTATTTAAGATTGTCAACATAATTGATTGCATACCCCTTCTCAAATAGTGGCATACAAAAAACAAACCCTACTTCAATGAAGATAGTAGATGCACCTATTATGGGGAAGCAGGAGACATAATCCTTTGATAAGGAAATGGGTCAGATCTGACCTACAATTCCCAAACTAAAATCTGCTAGGCAGACAGTTTATACTGCATCTGAATATTGATACAGTATCCCCAGAAAATTAACAAATTCTCGTACATCTCAGGATCATGAATTATGGGCTACCTTCAGATCTTTAATTTTTGGTGTAAACTAAGGCGTAGGGCACAACTTCCCGTACGAATTTTTTAGCCGTACGTGTCTGGGGATTTTTCAATCGTAGTCATGAACTCCTGCGATGTAATTGGTAGTTAGTGTGTTGACTGTTCAGTACGGGTTAAGTACGTATGACCCACGGGTACCGCACGGTTCGCAAGTGTCGTGAAATGAATGCGTGGGAAAATTATGGCGTACGGCACATGCGGGAAGAGTACTAAGCATGCAATAAGAACGTGCGTGTAATGTAAATGACTCACTTCTGGATTACGAGTCTTAAGCGTCCCCTGGGGGGTATAAATACCACCGTACTATGCCTGTGCTCCACACTCAAGGGTTGCAAGTTCTACAGCGTGGATATCCATTATATATATATATATATATATATATATATATATATATATATATATATATATATATATATATATATATATATATATATATATATATATATATATATGTATGTATATATATATATATATATATATATATATATATATATATATATATATATATATATATATATATATATATATATATACATATATATATATATATATATATATATATATATATATATATATATATATATATATATATATATATATATATATATATATAGATAGATAGATATATGTATATATATATATATATATATATATATATATATATATATATATATATATATATATATTACATATATATATATATATATATATATATATATATATATATATATATATATATAGATATATCCATATATATATATATATATATATATATATATATATATATATATATATATATATATATATATATATATATATATATATATATATTACATATATATATATATATATATATATATATATATATATATATATATATATATATATATATAGATATATCCATATATATATATATATATATATATATATATATATATATATATATATATATATATATATATATATATATATATATATATATATATATATACTCAAATAATCGCGGACAAGAAAACTAATTACCGACTATGTATAAAATTGGGGATCCGGAGAGATAGTTAATAAGAATACTGAGAGAGAGAGAGAGAGAGAGAGAGAGAGAGAGAGAGAGAGAGAGAGAGACTACCTACTTGGCAAAGGGATGTACATCAGAATGATGATGTACTTACTGCAGCAGAATATATATCGTGAAAAATCATGTAAATATCGTGCATTAGTACTAACGTCGTCTGGTCGCCGGTCATTATACTACACACCTACTTTTGCCGCAATTTCATCGTATGGTGCACGTACGGACCACGTACTTCTTTTAATTCCGTACGACAAACGTGCGTGGCTCGTACTTGTGACGCAGGTTACAAGAAAATTACACGCACGACCAATGTGCGGAGATCATGCCACAGAAAATCCTACGGCACGTAAGTTGCACATAAGTCACACGCACGGCTTACTTGCGTCAGACGTGCATCCTGTCTGCGACTAAAAATTTTCTTGACTTCCGCAGAACATTTTAGTGCAGCGAGTGAAGATTCTGCGACTGGTATACGGCGGGCTACGAGGTCGAAGACTGTTGCGTGCCCCTTGCGTCACACCCACGATTTCTCACAAATTTTGCCCGTAGTACGGTCAGTTGTGCCCAACGCCTAAGTCCTTCATTCAGATGGCTCTACTGCTTACTGCCAAAAGTAAAATTCTACCTACTGACCGATAAGTTTGATGGTATGCACAGAAATTAGTAGCCAAATAAAATAATTTCTGTTTATCTGCATCTTTTTGGTCCAAGAATATTTTACTTGACCTTGATGTTCCTGTTAAGTGAGCTAGAAAAGATTTGATTTTCCCCTGTGGGAAAACTGATATTTTACATAATTAGGTAAATAGGGATGTGATAGCTCTAGCTCTGCCGACTGGCGCTTAGCTTTTGTAACTCTTATAGTATCTAAAGGCTATAAACGTGTGTTGTCAAAGCATCTGACAACTTCATGTGCTGCACAGAAATCCCTTGATACTTTTAATGAGACTCATTACAATGATCTCGAGTCTTGTACTGCATTTGACAGTATTAGTCGTCAGGACTAATTTATTTTTTTTTCAAACTCAATCAGAGAGGAGCCAGAGAATAATTTCTTGGAGTTGTTGGTATGCACCACAGTGATACTAGAATTAATCTCTAGTAATCATCTGGCATTGCTTTTTTTACCCATTCTAATTGACGCAGACTTGTGCCCTAGAAAAAAAATTGTTGCTTATATAGAAGATGCTTCTGTCGTTGCTTCCATCTGATATCTATTATATAGACATGGGATTGTTGGGTGTCTTTAAAATAGATCAAGCTAGATTCATTGGATAGTTTCAATAAGGGACCTAGGTATAATCCAAAAACGAATCAAAACTATGAGGGCTGGATATTCCTTTGTCTAGGTCTCTCAACTCACATGCCGGCCTAAGTTTTAATTGTCATGAAAGCATGTAAATAATAAGCCAATTAACCTACGGCACTGGAATAAGTGCCAAAATAATATAATACAATAATATCTTAAAAGGAATAGTGCATAAGGAAAACACGTTTTGTGATAACAGCTTTATTCGCAAATTAAGGGGCAAAGTAGATTATAGTTATAATCAAACTTAGATTTTTTGATGAAGGGTAGCACAATTAAATATCAAACCTTCTTTAGAATTCAAACACTAAACTTGCTCACCCAGCTGGGTGTGGGAGGGGAGATTTGATTACTCGATTAAGTAAAAAATTATGTTAATGAGGGTTAAAGTTATTATGGGGCATGTATCAAGACTAATTTTAAGTTCAAATGAAGGCAAATGGAACTATTACCAAGTCTAAAAAAAGAATGGACGACAGAGTGTCATGTCTAGGGAGAACTCTATCTTTCTCCAACTCTTCTGCACTGCTACTGTATTGTAGGGTAGTCTTACATTCACATCTTGAGCCAAGGTAAAGAGCTCCCGCATGTTGTTACAACAGCGTCTTGATTTTGAACCAGCCATATACCGCATCTGCTTACTTTTCATAATTTAACATCTGCAAGGTGCTATCTCTCTCTCTCTGTCTGTCTGTCTCTCTCTCTCTCTCTCTCTCTCTCTCTCTCTCTCTCTCTCTCTCTCTCTCTCTCTCTCTCTCTCTCTCTCTCTCTACCTAGGAACGATACAATGGGGGGAGGGGGGTAATAGTCATAACATTCTTAACTGACTTTTGGGCCGAACAGCTGAGTTGCACTAAGAGCACTACCATTGAGGTCATAGGGCATTACTTCTTGATCTGATTGTTTGTTACAGTGTTCATGACACCTCTCTGAACAAATGTTTTGATTTTTTTTCTAAATACATACAGTTTATTAAAATCTTTATGTTTCACTCAGAGTTGAGAGTTTTCTTGTAAGCAATGTATTTGGTCTATCCTTTCTTTAATTGTACAATAAAATTGGTATATTGAGAAAGTCTCTGAATATTTCTGAAAACCTATTTACCCTGGCGATTTTAAATGGTGTTCTCTGGTCTGGTATTTCGCAGTTGCATCTCATCTTGAATTGTTGAGCAAAACCTTCAGGTTTATCAAATTCATTATCCCAGATCGAAATATTAACTTACAGCACAATCTTTTGATTTGTTCATTGTTCAGGTCTATAAAATATTCAATAATTCCATTCATCCTCTTCTTTTATACATTTCCAAGCAATATCCTTCATCATGTAGGAATGACTAGATTTACAGCTAACTCTCGCAGTTTGGTATTTTCTTTTGAGAAGCTCCATACTACGTGACATTCAACAAGGATAATTTGAATTGTGGTAATTTCTAATCCTATCTAAAGCAATTCAGTCTTGGTCATTGCATTCATTTCAACCATAACTAATATCTTGTTTCATAGTTTTTCGGTTACATATCTTTTTCACTTCATTCAGTTTAAATTTTTGTAGTTTCTCTTCCAATTTATTCTTAACTTATGTTTTTTCTTTTTTTTTTCACAATGGGATGCTTATATTTAATGTAGCCTTTAGGCTTGTATCATTTTGATTTTCAATTTTCTTCCTGATAGTAATAAGAATAGAAGAGATTTCAATTATTCAAACTAATTATGATTTTGATATCTCTGATGTTTTAACGTTGCCATTACAAAAGTGCTTATGATACCTGCTTCACCGAACAGGTAAAAAAAAAAAAAAAAAAAAAAATAATGATCTCGTCGCACTAGAGCTCAACTCAAGTGGAAGTTGTTTGACCAGAGTGCAGTTGTTTTAAGTCAAGGGCCATTGGTATAACTGAGGTAGTAGGTTGGCCAGGGCACCAGCCGTCCGTTGAGATACTACCGCTAGAGAGTTATGGGGTCCTTTGACTGGCCAGACAGTACTACATTAGATCCTTCTCTCTGGTTACGGTTCTTTCCCTATGCCTACACAGACACCGAATAGTCTGGCCTATTCTTTACATATTCTCCTCTGTCCCTCATACACCTGACAACACTGAGATTACCAAACAATTCTTCTTAGCTCAAGGGGTTATTTGCAGCACTGTAATTGTTCAGTGGCTACTTTCCTCTTGGTAGGGTAGAAGAAACTCTTTAGCTCTGGTAGGCAGCTCTTCTAGGAGAAGGACACTCCAAAATCAAACCATTGTTCTCTAGTCTTGGGTAGTGTCATAGCCTCTGTACCATGGTCTTCCACTGTCTTAGGTTAGAGTTCCCTTGCTTGAGGGTACACTCGGGCACACTATTCTGTCTAACTTCTCTTTTTCTTGTTTTGTTAAAGTTTTTATAATTTGTATAGGGAATATTTATTTCAATGTTGTTATTGTTCTTA
>NC_090725.1:153875223-153885223 GCF_036898095.1 Palaemon carinicauda | reverse complement strand
AACATTTGCGGTCCAAACATTATCCTACATTTCCTTTGTTTATACACTGACTAAGCTTCGTTACCATCAAGGGAAAATTAGATTTTTAGTATAGGCAAATACATATTTTTTCTGTATCACTTGTCAGCATACGTCAATCCTGATTTTCATATGAATGCTGTGTTTTGATACTTTTAAATCAATCCATCTCTTTTATATTATACTCCTCGATTTACCAATTTTCTTAGAAATCTCATATATGTTTTCTAGAAATATTTTCCCATAAACTACATATAAACATCTAGTTTAGGATTCATAGAAACTGTTCCATTATATCGTAGAAGTATTTTTATGTTTCATATGAATTTCCACGAAAATTTCACCCACGAAAATGCAACACATCGCATTATCTTTTCTGGTGTTTCAAGTAGTAAATTTATCGGTGATTGTTGAAATATATAAGATAAGCTTGATCAGTCCGTTATATGCATTAATTTTCTATCCCTAAAGATTAGTGATTAGGTTGACATATTTGCAGAGGCTTAAAGGTACTTATTGCTAGATATCTTTGAAAATTGAGTCAGTTTAGTTCTGGAAGGCTTTAAGAAGTGTGGTTATGCAGAGCATAATGGACTGTGTCATGAAGATAAAAAGAAACAATGTAATAGAGAACAGATAAGATTAATAAACTTCCTTGTTTAACTTAGTATGAACACCATCAAACATTCTGTGACATCGGCTTTAAGATGATGTCAACAATGAAAATGGCCTTAGGGGATGACTTTATTGAATTGAATCTAACGTCCTACCAGGAATTTGAAAAATATGTTCCTCAATTGTACAGGATTATCCAATGGATATATATTCATTAAGGAACACCTATGTACAAAGGGGAAGTAGCTATTGGTATGTGTATAAAAGAAAACAGATCTTCTTCTTCTTCTTCTTCTTCTTCTTCTTCTTCTTATTATTATTATTATTATTATTATTATTATTATTATTATTATTATTATTATTATTATTATTATTATTATTATTATTATTATGGGACTACGAGTAAATATTTCCATTTCATATTCGATAGCCTTTTTATAATAAAATTTGTTTTTATAGTCTGTATTTTATACAGGGCTATTCATGTTTAATGGATATTGTTTATTCAATTCTATCATAGTTCCTGCTTGAAGTCTTTGTGTTTATTTAACATTGATAGGTTTAGATTTCATATGAGAATAGATTATAATCATAGGAGAGAGAGAGAGAGAGAGAGAGAGAGAGAGAGAGAGAGAGAGAGAGAGAGAGAGAGAGAGAGAGAGAGAGAGAGAGAGATTAACTGCCAATACAGGGAATTCTTAACAATTGTCATGAGGTTACGTAAAAAAAAAATGGGAATTTATTTGAATTACTATGACTGAATATGTAGAGTAATGTGTTGAATTTTCTAATATGGAATTACTTTCATAGTGACACCGTCAACTTCCTCAAGGCAACATCATACTGAGGATTTTGCACAATAATGCATATTTGGCGAGGTAATGATGCTGTTTACAATAGACTGCTTTACTAAAAGTTGAATGGGATAAATTTGATTATAAAATAATAAGTTTTAGATTCGAGGTTAAACTTTAGTCTCCTTACAATTTTTAACGAATAAATATAAAAAGATTGTCTCTTCTGTTATTTTGTTTCATATAATATTTTTATTTCAAATTGCGTTTATAACTAAACTTGAATCTTATTTTTAGAACATTTGAGATATGACAGAAAATAATGGTATTATTTTTATTTTCACTCTCCATATACTGTCTCTAAATGGCAAGAGGTAGCAAGGAAAAAAAGAAATAAAATGACACGTGCGTTGCTATAACCTACACTCGCCACTTTACATATTATGGAGAAAATGAAATTTAAAGTTTGGCAATATTCAAATATAATAATTCAATAAGTTTTCAACGAAAGTTAGTAAAAAAGAAAGAAAGAAAAAAAAACTACATCTTAAAGGTTGCAAGCAAGGATTCCTTTTAAGATGTACTGAAATAGTGTGGAATGATGGAATATGGTAAACGTTTTTATAATATAAACAAAATTTAATGCACATTTGCTCGAACGGTTTCTTGCAAAAAAATTGATATTTATTTAATAAATTTGTTTTCTTGTTATTATTATTGATGCCGATGGGAAAAGCCTATAATAGACTTGTATACAAAAAGTATTTCAAACATGCAAGCAAATAATTTTGCTGGCTTGTGTGCTTTCGACTTGAATAATATGTAATAAAAAAAAAAAAAAAAAAAAAAAAAAAAAAAAAAAAAAAAAAAAAAAAAAAAAGTTATTGCTGTCTTGGAAGAGAAAATCCCTCAAGACACTAAAATATCGGTCTTTTTGTAAGCCAAAAGCCAGGTAAGCTTCCTTTCTTGAAACATGTCTACATGACACTAAAGTAACAGTCTCTTTACAAGCAAACAACCAAGTGATCTTTCCTTTTTATTGTTTGAATCCTTACAGCATAAACAATGTTTCAAAAGAAAAAAGAAAAAAAAGATAATAATAATAATGTGGATGTTGCTTTCATGAAAGAGAAAAATTTCTAAAATTTTTAAATGAACAGTATCTTTGCAAGCAATCACCAAAATAAGATTGATACCTTAATTGCCTTCTTGCAACAAAAGTATTATTCTAAACGGCCAGAATGGATGTAATTATTGTTGTTCTGAAAACGAAAGGACTATACGACACTAAGGTAACAGTGACTTTGTTATAAGGAAACAAGAGATTATATAAGGAAACAAGAGATTGCGGTACTTATGCTCAGCCATGGAGCGTAGAACATTAAGTATTTTCAGTCAAAAGTAATGCAGTTTCGGTTCTTGGTCGTCAACATGTGGGGAGGTCAAATGGAGAGACACAATAGTGCTGAATGTGATTGACAGCTTCAAAGTTATCTCATGCTGTTGCATCTTTATTGTCCCCAAATTCACGTGTGTCTGTAGGGTCCCCCTTAACCCCAGCAGGACTTGAAGCCTCTTGTTTGTTGATGAGGTCCCCCATGATGACTGCCATAGACTTTAGGTCCTAAACCTTTGCTGCATTCAGTTCCCTGCCTGCCTCACACTTTTTGGCCAATTGTACGGTGATCAATTTCAGAGATGCTTTTGGCTCTTCGTCAAGGGAATAACAGTGTCACTGGCACTGTTCTGCAGGCTTTACACCAGCTTGATGCAGTTAAGAATTTGGCTCATTAATTCTGGCTGTTAACTGGGAGTCCATTTTAAAGAAGCCTGCACTAATGGTCTTGTTAATGACAGCTTCAGTTGATTATTTACTTCCTTGAAGTTGGTATATCCAAGGACACGAGTTTTCAGCCTGTTAGGATCCGTTATGACAGAAGAGTTTGCCATTATTTTTCGAGGGTTTCAGTATTAGCATACCCATGATGTTTATTTCAAATAACTCCAAAAGTGTTATGACATGGGAGGTAGGAGTGGCCAGATACCCTGAAAATTAACTCGGATTTAATATGCCAAAAAATGGACTTACCACAGAGTCTGTATAACAAAGTAAATACCTTTGTTCTGTTCTCTGCACTTCTCTGAAAAGATTCGTTGTGTTGTGTACAGTTCTTGTGTGGTACCTTCCATTGTGGACGCAAGAGTTTTATAGCTACAGTTTTCTGAGGTAATAAGCCCTATTAACATTGAGTATCTGTTGTAGGTCAATAGTAATGGCCTTGACACCAAAAAACGTTTTTTTCTCGTGGTCTCATAATAGGTCACGAGCAACCTTTAGCTTCTCTTCGTGTTTGTGGAGTTCTTCTTTGAGGGCAGTGATGTCTTGATCTTGCTGTTTCAGGGTCTTGATTTTCTAGTCAAGGTTTGTACACAGGTTACATACATCCTGCTGAGAAGCCTTGAACTGGATGTTGTATTGTGCTGGGAAAACTCTTTTATATTGGCATTCTAGCAAAGGATTCATGTTAGTGTTTACTCAGTGAAGCCACACAACATAATTTTGTACGGACTGCTGATACTGTGGCTAAAATCTTGAGATCAATTATTATCAATGAGGATTCTTCCTCTGGAAATAGCTAGTAGCAAGAGGAAGGCTTTGGATGTACTCATGCAGCAAGTCAGCCGTGATACCAGTTATTTTTAAAGATTTGGATGTGTGTTCCACTGATATAGATCTTTTTCTGGATAACCAAGTCCAACCATGATCTTTTAAAGCCATGAATAGACATGAAGGCCTTCCTGCATATAATAAAACTTTGGCCAGAGTGCATCACCGTAAAAGCAATTCTACTTGGCCTCTTGTTTTCTTCTTTCTTGGTACGATACTTTACTAATACAGCCGTTAATCTATTGCATTTGTATACTATAGTAACCCAAGATCCCACAATGTATTCATGAGTGCAGTTACATAGTCCACTGTGAACCCTATTAGAGCACTCATCACTATATTGTGGCCGTATAGCACTTAATCCATTGATATTCTTGTTTGTGTCATAGCTAATACAGACTTCCCTCAATTAAGTTTAGCTCCTCCTATATTTTCTCCCATTGACAACATTCAATATGGAAGACCTCCCCTTCTTTGTTAGCATTTTCTTTACTTTTTTAACAGATGCATATTCGCTAACATCAGCGCTCGCCTTTAAGATAACCAGCAAACTGACCAGTGTTTGCCAGAGATACCTCCACTAGAGAGTTTCTGGGTCCTTTGACTGGCCAGACAGTAAATATTGGATCCCTCTCTCTAGTTACGGGTAATTTTGTCCTTGCCTACATATACACTGAGTAGTCTGGCCTATTCTTTCCACATTCTCCTCTGTCCTCATACACCTGAAAACACTGAGATTACCAAACAATTCTTCCTTGCTCAAGGGACCAACTACTAGAATGTAATTGTTCAGTGTCTACTTTCCTCTTGGTAAGGCTAAAAGAGATTCTATAGGTATGGTAAGTAGCTCTTCTAGGGGAAGGACATTCCAAAATCAAACCATTGTTCTTTGGTCTTGGGTAGTGTCATAGTCTCTGTGCCATGGCCTTCCACTGTCTTGAATTAAAGTTCTCTCCTGGAAGGCATTTAGCCTTTTATGGTGAATCGGCTCCTCCATGTTGACCAGTTTTTTCACCTTTTTTTCTATAGTCTATGGGTTTGATCAATCATTTTATTTATATCACTAAACATATAGTCTTTGTTATCTGATATCATTCTTGTTAATTTATATTTTAAGTAAGATATATATCTTTTATTACCATTAATTCTAATGCTGTCTGGAGACATTGAGAGAGATCCTGGACCAGTACATTCTAGATTTCATCAATGTCATCTACTGTATTGCAATATTCGTGGTCTTCTTGCTAATATTCACGACCTTACAGTTGCATCCAGACAGTATGATATTCTCTTGCACTCAGAACCTTTGGTTTCAAATCTGAGGCAATCATCTGAGCTCCTTATAACTGATTTAAGAATCCAATAATTTTGAAACGAGATGCCATCCCTAGTGCCAGGGGAATGGCAGTGTGTATTAGGACTGTGTACACTGCTTCTCATAAGTCCTGCTATGAATGTAAATGTCATGAGATTCAGGTAATAAAGTTTGTGGTAGGCTTAACAACTTCTATTTGTATTCGATCTATCGGAATCCAGACATGGACAATTTTATCTTTGATTGTTTTCTTACCATTATGGCTATGAAAAAAAGGATGATAGAAAGGTTTCTTTTGTCTTTGTTAGTGATTTCAAAGCTCACCATAGTGAGTGGTTAAATTCTGTTTCTCCTACAGATTGTCATGGCTTAAGAGCTTTAGACTGGCTCTGAATCGGGGTGTGAGCAAATCTTGAGTGAAGCTACTCACAGGTCTATTAACTGCGTGGACCTCGTATAAACTGACTCCCAAGACGTTATAACAAGTAAGGTAGGTTCTCTAGCTGGTACATCTGATCATGCCTGGATTTTATTGATAGAGAATACTGAGTAGCCTGTCCCTGATGTATCATACTCATGTGAGATTTATATGAGATCTCAAGCAGACCAGAATGAGATTTTGAATGATATTTTGGGCTTGAATTAGTCACAATTGTAAATTAGTGTCGATTATGTTGTCCCTTTGAATGAGAATCTAGTCAACAGAATAGATAAGCATATTCCTTATCGTGTGCTAAGGTACAGAGTGAAGGACAAACCATGGTTCAATGATGATTGTAGACGTGCTTATTTGGAGAAGCAGGAGGCCTATCATCTTTGGAAGGGTAAGAGATCTGATTAGACCTGGAATAACTATACTCACCTTAGAGCTTTCGTTCATCGAGTTTATGCTTCAACTGAAAATTAATACAATTTAACCTGTAAAAAAAAATTCTTGTATAACCCAGGAACATATGTGGTGGACTACTCTCAAATCTACACTTTACTCAAACCAGATGGTTCTGTCTCTCACTATCCAAAGGAAAAGGCAACCCTTTTGGTCAGTGTATTTGACAGTAAGCATAGTAAGGAGGAAATTGATCTTCCTCATACCTGTTTTCCTGAGGCTAAACAAACTAGTTGAGCTTTTCAATCTCGTGAAATTAAGACTCTGTTATTGGACCTTGATGCTTATGGAGGTTTAGACCGAAAAGGTATTTTGTCTTTGTTTTTTATAAAGACTGCAGATTTCTTAGCTACAAAGTTATCTGTTATTTTGTACATTTTAGCAAGAAGAGGATCTCTTAACTCTTGTTTGAGAATTTGTAAAGTTACTGCACTATTTAAATGTGTTTGTGGCAACTCTAGTCCAACCTATTACTGCCCAATTTCCATAACTCAAATATTATCTTAAGTTTTTAAAGGTATTTTGTCGAAATGTCTTGATATATTTGTGGAAGGTAATCGCCTGTTCCCTAGTTTACAATTTTATTTTCGTAAAGACATTTACAATCACAAATGCTGCAAGAAAATCCCTAGATTGTGTTCAGGAGGTTCGTATGATTGGCCTTGATTTAGTGCTGCCTTTGACTGTGTTAATCACGAAGCCCTTGTTTTCAAACTCAAACAGTTGGAAGTGAGTTGGTCGTTTCGTAAAATCATTATTGAATTTTTAAGTAATAGATCGCAATAAGTTGTTGTATATGGAAACCATAGTAAGTATAAGAATTGGATATCTGGTGTTCCTCGGTGTAGTTTTCTTGGCCCATTACTTTTCATCCTATATACAATTGACACGTGGTTTTGCCTAGAAAACCAGCTTGTTACATATGCAGATGATGCTACTCTCTGCATTAATTCCATCTCCTGAATGTAGATCTGGGGTTGCTGAATCCCTTAATAGAGATCTTGCTAAAATTAGTGCACGCTGAAAGTTATAGGATATGATGATGAATCCTAACAAAACTCAAAGTATGATTGTAAGTAGATTAAGAACAGCAGCTTCTCAATTTCCGGATCTCAGCATTGCTAATGTTTATTTAACTTTGTATGACTCTTAAAATTTTAGGTGTGATTCTTGACAGCAAATTTACTTTTGAGAAACGCATTAGGGCTGTGTTTTCTTCAATTGCACAAAATAATGGCATATTGAGAAAGTCTTTTAAGATTTTTGGTGATCATTCTATTACGAAGAAGTGTTTTAATTCTTTTATTCTACCTTGTTTCGGGTATTGTTCTCCTGTTTGGTCTTCAGCCGCTGATTCTCAGCTTTATTTATTGGACAGGAACTTATGGTCTATTAAATTTCTTATTCCTGATCTAGATATTAATCTCTGGTACCGTCGTTCAATTAGTTCATAATGTATGTTGAATAAGATTTTTCATAATTCTGACCATCCTTTACATTCAGATCTTCCCGGACAGTTTCATCCTTTTTGTAATAGTAGGCATGCAGTTAATTCTAATAGACAGACCTTCTCTACAATGAGGCTCAATACTACACAGTATTCTAGAAATTTTATTTCAGTTGAGCCAAGTTTTGGAATGATCTTCCTAATCAGGTAGTTGAATTGATAGAACTTTAAAAGTTCAAACTTGCAGCAAATGTTTTTATGTTAAACAGACTGAAATAAGTCTTTTTGTAGTTTATATATTAAATATCTGTTTTAATGTTGTTAATGGTTTTAAAATATTTTATCTTAATAGTTCATTACTTCTTATATCATCTATTTATTTCCTTATTTCCATTCCTCATTGGGCTATTTTTCCCTGTTGGCCTTTTAACAGCTTGCTTTTCCAACTAGGGTTATAGCTTAGCTACTACTACTACTACTACTACTACTACTACTACTACTACTACTACTAATAATAATAATAATAATAATAATAATAATAATAATTTTGTTTTCCTTCCGTTTTATTTATTTTTTAATTTGTATAGTTTATATATGAAAGATCTACTTTAATGCGGTTACTGCTCTTAGAATAATGTATTTTAATGGTTTATCACTTTCCATTTAGATTTTTTTTTTTCGCTTCCTTTCCTAACTAGGGTTTTTCCCCCTGTTGGAGTCCTTGGGCTTATAATATCTTACATTTCCAACTATGGTTATAATTTAGCTTGTAATAATAATAATAATAATAATAAAAATAATAATAATAATAATAATAATAATAATAATAGCCACAGCTTTCTCATCATCAGTGTCATTGTAAGTTATAAAGTTAGGCACATTATTACTGTTATCAATAAAAGTATTGGAAAGTTTCTGTCTTTCCTAACGTTTTTTCCATGAAATTTCTGCAGCTTTATGCTTTTAAGGAAAATAAACGACTGGTATCAACACATTAGCTATCACTGGAATGCATAGTTAGAATAATATCAATAGAACTGAAGGCAAATTACACAAGAAAAACAGGGTGCAATACAAACATTTGGTTTCAAAATATCATCAAAAGACTGACGATACTTATGATACCAACCTTTTCATCGCCGTAACATTGAGAATGCATTGATATTTTTTCTTTTTATTGTTTCTGAGTTTTTCATATTACCAATATTTGTGCTTAGCTTTGTCTATATATAAACATAATATTTCGGCTGATTCTTACCACAATCTCTTCTTTCTGTTCACATATAACCACAACCTTTATTTTCATTATACGGTGTAATTCATGTTACTGTTACTCGTCAGTGATCATATTTTTCGCATACAATGGAAGTAAAGACAAAATAACTGAGTTGAGTATTTCTTCTAGGAGAAAGCCATTTGGAAAGCAGAATATTACTCTATTGTCAAAATATAGTGCCACAACCTCTATAACATTGTCTTCCCCTGTCTGGCGTTAGAGCTATGTTGTTTGGGGATGCACTTACTCTAGTGTACTCTATGGTCTACGTTCTTTTCATTTTGAAAATCCTCCCTATTATATTTCCTTTATTGGAAGTGGATAGCGTAAAGGAGACTTTCCCTTGTATGGTTGGTCTGTTTTGCCATGCGACCAGCATTTTTCAGACATTTATTACTTTTTTTCTTTTCTTTTTTCAAATTCCGGTTACTTGTTCATATGCATAACCATAGCCATAGCTGTGTTTTAATCGTTAATATTAAGTTCATTTATGTCTATTCTGTGACGTTTTCCTCGCGTTTGATAAATATATAGCTGATGATGAGTTCCAGTGTTGTGTGATATATTTGAGAACCACATAGTGATGTCAGTAACCTTGTGGTATCTTCTTGACAAATGATACAAATAATGTAAAATGCATTAGTTTATCAAATGAGTCACGCATCCGGATTCATCATGCCAGACGAAGGGTGATGCAAGTTTATATCAATAATGATTATCATTATGTACAGTATATTACTACATTATGATTCAATGCAAAAAATTGTAGAATGGCATAATAAGTTTTTTTATATTTTTTTTTTATTTCATCAGCTGTATTGTGCACTTGAATGAAAGTATTTTGTACTCTAATATTCATCATCATTAAGATCTTGAATAAAGATATGGATGTCCGTTTTTTCCAGGGAATTTACCTACTCACCACATGTATTGACTAGATTCTGCTTCTCTTACTGATTGTCACGATTTAAAAAAAAAACA
>NC_090725.1:153867723-153870223 GCF_036898095.1 Palaemon carinicauda | reverse complement strand
TATATATATATATATATATATATATATATATATATATATATATATATATATATATATACGTAAAATCTTACTATGGATAATACTATGTTTATATATGTATTTGTGAGCATTATCAGCAACAAAAACATAGCATCATGATTATGTCCGGCTTTTTCCTTGCAGTGCTGTTATCTCTCTTATTTATTCACCAAACAAAACTACGTTATCTATAAATCTTAAGTTGTTAAGGTATTCCCATTAATATTGATTCCATTTTCCCACTCAAAATTTTTTAAAACTTCTTTCAGGCATGCTGTGAATAATTTAGGAGAAATGGGGTCTCCCTGTCTAACTCCTTTCTTAATGTGCAATATCTAATCATCTTTATGTTGTTTTAGGTTTGCTGTACTTCGTGTATAGATATCTTCATTGTTCAAACATAACATCCCTCTAATGCTTGTCTCTGAAGGGATTTCATTACTGCTGAAGTTGTGACAGAATCAAAAGCTTTCTCATAGTCTATAAATTCCATACATATTGCTTTGTTCTTTTTTCTATTAGCTGATTAACTTCATGGATATGGTCAGTTGTTCAATACCCACTTCTAAAGCATGCCTGCTCTCTTCGCTGATGAAAGTCTAGCTGTTTCTTTATTAAGCCTAATATGATCTTTGTAAATATATCATATATTACGGAGACTAAACTTATTGGACAGTAATTTTTCAGATCTTTTGTGCGTTCCTCTTTGTGAATTAGTATCATCATCACCATCATCATCATCATCTCCTCCTACGCTTACTGACACAAAGGGGCCCAGTTAGATTTCGACAGTCATCTCTATCTTGAGCTTTTAATTCAATACTTCTCCATTAGTTCTCCTCTACTTCAAGCTTCATAGCCCTCAGCAATGTAGGCCTTGGTCTTCCAACTCTTTTAGTACCTTGTGGAGCTCAGTTGAAATTTTAGTAAAACAATCTCTCTTGGGGAGTGCATGGATCATGCTCAAACCATCTCCATCTACCCCTCACCATGATCTCGTACACATATGGCACTTGGGTAATCTCTCTAATAGATTCATTACTAATCCTGTCCTGACAGTCATCTCCCAATATTCTTCTGAGGGAATTTTCTATCAAATCTACAAAATCTGTTGGATCTTGTTTCATTATCATTACACGACTCATGTCCATACAATGTTATTATTGTTATTATTGTTACTTGCTAAGCTACAACCCTAGTTGGAAAAGCAATATGCTATAAACCCAGGGGCCTCAAAAAGGGAAAATATCCCAGTGAGGAAAGGAAACAAGGAAAAATAAAATAATTTAAGAACAACAACAATACCAAAAACAAATATTTCCTATATAAACCTTAAAAATTAACAAAACAAGAGGAAGAGAAATTAGATAGAATGGTGTGTCCGAGTGTACCCTCAAGCAAGAGAACTTTAACCCAAGATAGTGGCAGACCATGGCACAGAGTTTATGGCACTACCCAAGACTAGAGAACAATGGTTTGACTTTGGAGTGTACTCCTAGAAGAGCTGCTTACCATAGCTAAAGAGTTTCTACTTACCTTACTAAGAGGAAAATAGCCACTGAATAATTACATTGCAGTAGCTAGCCCCTTGGGTGAAGAAGAATTGTTTGGTAATCTCAGTGTTGTCAGGTGTACAGTATGATGACAAAGGAGAATCTGTGAAGAATATGCCAGACTATTCGGTGTATGTGTAGGCAATTGGAAAGTGAACCGTAACCAGAGAGAAGGATCTAATGTAGTACTGTCTGGCCAGTCAAAGGACCCCAACCCTATTTAGCGGTAGTATCGCAACGGGTGGCTGGTGTCCTGGCCAACCTAAACTGATATATAGCCTGATTTTTATATGTATTTTCAGGAGATTTGATTTCCAAACTTTACGTACCCCAGCCATTGTGTGATATCCTTGTTTTCAATCTTTCAATGAACTCTAATTCTAAAGATTTTGTATTAGCGATCACATTTCATAAATATTTAAATGATTCCACCTCATTAATCCTTTCCCCTTCCAATAACATTTCATCTTCCATTTCATATTCCGTTCTCATCATCTCTGTCTTTCTTCTATTTATCTTGAATCCAACCTCATGTGATATATCATGCATTCAGATAAGCAAGCTCTGCAAATCCTCTGGCGTTTGGCTAATGATAAAAATTTTTCTAAGCTTTGGTTATAGAGCATTCTTGCGTAAGTTCAGTCACTTTTACTACTATGAAATCTCCTCCATCTATTATTAAATTAATTGTTAAGCCATCCTCTAATGCGGCATTGCCTCTTTTCATGGCCTTTAATGCTTTCTTTAATTCTACTGTTACGTTTGGTATCGGCTCAGGGGTTTCATTATTTCTATTGGCAAAGTTATTCTTTATATCGAAATGGTACAGCATTGTATGGAAATCCTCTGAAATTTTCGTTACTCTATTTCTATTGTTAATATTTCCATTTTCATCCTTTAAAGCAAACCTCTGTTAGCTACCTGTTCCA
>NC_090725.1:153855223-153862723 GCF_036898095.1 Palaemon carinicauda | reverse complement strand
ACATAAGATTAATCTATTATTATTATTATTATTATTATTATTATTATTATTATTATTATTATTATTATAGTTGGAAAAGCAAAATGCTTCAACCCTAAGGACCCCAATAGGAGAAAATATCCCAGTGAGGAAATGGAACAAGAAAATAAATAAAATACAAGAGAAGTAATAAACAAATATCTTAAGAAGGGCTTTTATTACTGCTGAAGTTTTTGACAATTAAAAGTTTTCCCAGAGTCTAAAAATGCCATAGATAGTGGTTTCTTATGCCCTATTTATTTTTTCATAATCTGATTAATTACATGGATATGGTCACTTGATGAATAACCACTTCTACATCCTGATTGCTCTCTTGGTTAGTTAATTTCTAGCAGCCTTCCTATTCGGCCTAATATGACGTTTATAAATACACATTACTAAAACTAAACATATTGGGCGGTAATTTTTGAGGTATATATATATATATATATATATATATATATATATATATATATATATATATATATATATATATATATATATATATGTATGTATATATATATATCTATATATATATATATATATATTTATATATATATGTGTGTGTGTGTATATATATATATATATATATATATATATATATATATATATATATATATATATATATATATATATATATATATATCATCATTATCTCCTCTTACGACTATCGGTAAGATTTTGCCAGTCGTCTCTAACTTGACCTTTTAAACTATTATTTCTACATTCATTATCTCCTATTATGCGCTTCATAGTCCTTAGCCATGTAGGCCTGGGTCTTCGAACTCTCCTAGTGCCTTGTGGAGCCAGGTTGAAAGTCTGGTGGATTAATCTCTCTCGGGGAGTGTGAAGAGCATGTCCAAACCATGTCCATCTACTCCTCACCATGATCTCATCCACATATGGCCCTTGGATATTTTCTCTTATAGTGTCATTTCTAATCCTCTCCTGCCATTTAACACCTAATATTCTTCTGAGGGCTTTGTTCTCAAATCTACAAAATCTGTTGGATATTGTTTCATTATCATACCATGATTCATGTCCATGCAGTAACACTGATCTCACTAAAATTATATATATCCTGGTTTTTACATATAATTTCAGGTTTTTTGATTTCCAAATTTTGCTCAACCAAGCCATTATCTTTTTTTTTAATCTTTCATTAAACGCAAACTCTGAAGATCATGTATTAGAGATCATAGTTCCTAAATATTCAAATGAGTCCACCTCATTAATCCTTTCTCCTTCCAATATTTTATCATTCGTTAACTATTATGTTCTAATCATCTCTGTCTTTTTTCTATTTATCTTGAGCCCAACATCATGTGATATTTCATGCATTCTGGTAAGCAAGTTTTGCAAGTCTTGTGGTGTTCTTCTGATAAGAAGAGCGTCATCGGCATACTCTAAGTAAGCGAATTTCTTATTATCAATCCATTCCAGTGATCTTTTGGGCCGGAATTAGTCACAATCGTATAGTAGTGCTGATTCTTTTGTCCCTTTGAATGAGAATCTAGTCAACATAATTGATAATTTAAGATTGTTTTTTTCAGCAAATTCTCAAAGCATGGCTTCTCTGTCCTTGCTTGGGCCTATTCTGAATTTACCTACGGCTGATTTTTATTTTTCCTTTTTGGTCTCCTTTAGCATCGAAATCACCCAGAACAAAAGTAAATTGAGTCTTATTTTTTCATAATCTCTAGATTATGCTGAAATGTTTATTTCTTTCTCTGTATGGGATATTTTGGAACCTGTTTGAATGATCTTCAGTTTTTATTTTTTATTCAGATTGATGATTAATCCTGTAATTCTATCACTAGTACTATATAATTCTTCTATGATGTGTGCAAATTATTATTAAAAAGAAAATCCACTCAATTATCTTGGTTCTGTACATATAATCTGAAGAAAAATATGTCCCTCTTTTAACTCTATATAAGATTTCCCAATTCATCTAATTTCACTCAATTCTATTATATCCTAATTTGTTTGTTTCTGCCATTCTAGTTTCGCAGCAAAACCGTCTTCCCTAGACAAAGGTCCGACGTTGTATGTTGCATAGTTCAGTTTCCAAAGGTGACCTGTTCTAGTCCTGAGATTTTTAGAAGCCCCTGCATGGCGACCATCTTGGGCAGTTGTTGTACTGCCACTAGAGACTAGGGGCCGTGAAGGCGTTGTTTTATTCATGTCTGGGTTTTGGCCAGTTTTCATCCACAGTTAACCACTACTGATTGGTGATGGTTGGAGGTTTTGGTCTGATTGTTAACAGCAAACCAACCTAGTGAGGGTGACCGTGACTAGTGTACCTTTTCTGATTATGGCGATGCACAAACTCTTTAAACTCATTGAGATATCACCACTAAATCTCTCTCTCTCTCTCTCTCTCTCTCTCTCTTGGAGTGATACTCCAACCATTCCAGCCAGAGATGCAACGCTGCCTTGCTGTTTAAACAAGCAAGTCCCAACGAGTAAGTTTAGGATTTAAGATTAGACTAGCAACGCGACTCAATAGAGAAATAAGCCGGCAATGGTATTATAAATATTCTCCTGCAAAGCTGGCGAGCTGATAGTACATATATCTACATATAATATATATATATATATATATATATATATATATATATATATATATATATATATTTATATATATATATATACATATATATACATATATATATATATATATATATATATATGTATATATGTATATATATATATATATATATATATATATATATATATATATATATATATACATATATACATATATATATATATATATATATATATATATATATATATATATATATATATGTGTGTGTGTGTGTATATACCTATATATATACATACATATATATATATATATATATATATATATATATATATATATATATATATATATATATATAAATATACATGTATATATGTGTAATATATACACATATATATACATGAATGTATATATATATATATATATATATATATATATATATATACATATATATATATATATATATATATATATATATATATATATATATATATATATATATATATATATATCTATATATATATATATATATATATATATATATATATATATATATATATATATATATATATATATATATACATATATGTATACATATATACATATATATATATATATATATATATATATATATATATATATATATATATATATATATATATATATATATATATATATATAGTGAATATGCACATATATATATATATATATATATATATATATATATATATATATATATATATATATATATATATATATATATATATATATATATATATAAATATATATACGTATAAATATGTATATATATGTCCCATGTCAACGGATAATGAGACATCGGAACATGGGTTTTTTTCACTTTATTACAAATATATATATATATATATATATATATATATATATATATATATATATATATATATATATATATATATATATATATAAATATTTATATATATATATATATATATATATATATATATATATATATATATATATATATAAATATATATATATATATATATACATATATATATATATATATATATATATATATGTATATATATATATATATATATATATATATATATATATATATATATATATATATATATATATATATATATATATATATATATATATATATACGTATAAGTACGTATATATATGTCCCATGTCAACGGATAATGAGACATCGGAACATGGGTTTTTTTCACCTTATTACAAAAAAGATTCGTGAACACACTGTGTACAGCCGATACTCTCGGGTGAGTACCTGATCTACCGATCGCTCAAATGGTACTGACTAACCCTCCGCAAGCAAGATGCAATCTTGATCTATCAATATGCTGAACTGTTAGGTTTTGTAGAGTTCTCCACTGTGATGGAAATATACTTTCAAACACCTCACTTTATGATTCTAGGGTCATTTACCCAGACGTATAAATAATATATTTTTCAATACAAGGACCAGGACATTTCTCTCCCCCACCCCCTAAGCTTCTCAGACCGGGAGGAGGTGCACACTCGCCCTCTCTAGACTATGATGTATGGGGGACACTCCCACCCGGAATAGGCATAGCATTTACTAAAAAAAATGCAACATATAATATATACATAGAAATTACCACCCCAAAAAAACAGCACATCTTCCACAAAAAAAAAAAAAAATCAAATATTGCATGTAATAATGTACACAATATAATACAAAATAATTTCACTCATTTCTTTTGATGACCTCTGCAACTGAAATACAGAATACCCAAAGTGAAAATAAAACTCATATCAATATCAGTATTACATAACCTCATCAATAACCTCCCTCTGGTTGCGGGCATTACGGGCTTTTTGGGCGGGATAGGGGTAGCAATAGATATTCTTTCATCCCTCGATTTTACTTTTTCAGTTTTACGGCACAATTCTGAAACACAACTCACCACCACCGTTTCGCCATTTTTAAAATAACTCAGCAGTATGTGATATGGATGGCTACACTCAGCAAAATTACCACAACACTTTACATATACATGAAGCACCAACATAAGAACACATTGTTATAAAACACGTCAAAAGAAGATATAAGGTCTGTTAAAAAACAAAAACATTATGGAAAAAAAAATTCTACTCATCAAATCGAGGAGTGTCACATATGTAGGGGTAAGGAGGTACACTGATTGACACTTGAAAACTACCTCTTCAGGCATAACATGTATGTGTGCCTGGTGATGTTCAGACACTGCACCATTAATAATGCTTTGTATCACAACTGTGTTAGATTGAACCATCTTTACTCAGTACGGACCCAGATACGCTGGCTCTGGTTTATGTTTCCTAGGTTGTAATCGCTTCAAATATTCACGATCGCCCAAAAATACTTTTACCGGTGCGATTTTGAACCGACCATCATACTTTGAGCTGTGTTTTTCATTAGCTCTTTTCAAAAACCTTTCAGTGGTGTTCATTATTCTCCTTAAGAGATTTAGTTAATACCCACGGTATTGCTCAGTTAAATAATTTGGTAACTGTTGCGAATTAATCAGGACCGTATATGGTAACACAGGACTCTGTCCGTACACTAAAAAGAAAGGCGTGTCCCTGAGCAAAGCATTATATGGAATGTTCAAAGCTAGCTCAGCTGTAGGAAGCATGGCATGCCAATGAAAGGGGTCATCAGCCACTAAGTAACCAGCAACCAGGAATCATACAAATACATGAATAATACAGCATCCGCCTGACGGATCTCACCTGGCCTATTTAACCTCCCTCTGTTTGTTTTTAGATTCACTCAGCAGTATGTATTACGTATTGCTACACTCAGCAAAATTACCACAAACCTTTACGTATACATTAAGCATCAACATAAGAACACATTGTTATCATCAAGTTTATTTAAAACACATCAAAAGAAGAAAGGAGGTCTGTTCAACAACAACAGGAAAGAAAAAAAATTCTGCTCATCAACTCGAGGAATGTCATGTATGCAGGGGTAAGGAGGTACACTCTGATTGACAATTTAGAAAATTTCCTGAAATGTACTATAATTCTTTTCTGCCCATTTTAATGCCCTGGAAGCAAAACAAATGGATCGCTCTCTACCTTTATCATCTCTTTGAGAAACTGCGCCACCAATAGCTAAGCTTCTCGCATCTGTTGCCACTAAAAATGGGCGATCAAATCTAGGATATGTAAGTCATTGCTAGTTAAGGCAGCTTTCAAATGGTTAAAGGCCCTTTCTTCTTCCACTCCCAAATTTATTACTTTTTGTTTCTTTAGAGCATCTAAGGGTCTCGCTATCTCTGCAAAACCTCTCATGAATTATGGTAATACCCAGCGAGCCCAAGGAACCCAGCTACTTCCTTTGGGGTGCGTGGCCTGAAGAAATCTCTAATAGCTTCTACTCTACTGGGGCAGGGTTGGATACCTTCTGGGGTTATTATGTGACCTATAATTCGACCTGTTTACAGAAAAAATTTTCACTTTAAAAAATTCATTTTCATACCATTACGTCGCAATGCTTCTAAAACTTTGTGAATATCATTATTATGTTCTTCGTCCCTTTTCCCTGTAATCATGATATCATCTAAATAAACAGGAACATTATGGCCAGTTAAGGGAGACAGAACCACCATCATTACTCTTAAAAAATGACTTAGAACATTTTTAACAGCCAAATGAAGAGAACTGAACAGATATTGTTTATCGTTAGCTATAAATACCGTTTTATATTTACCGTCTTCCTGAATGAGTATTTGATAGTATCCAGACTATAAATCAATAGTTGTAGAATATTTACTATCCCGTACATTCACAAGTAATTATTTGATTGAGGGCAATGATATGCATTATTCTTAGTGACTGCATTTAACTTCCTATAAGCAACACATAATCTTACTAAGCCATCCTTTTTCTTAATAGCTGCGATTGGAAAA
Source organism: Palaemon carinicauda (assembly GCF_036898095.1). Classification (NCBI taxonomy): domain Eukaryota; kingdom Metazoa; phylum Arthropoda; class Malacostraca; order Decapoda; family Palaemonidae; genus Palaemon; species Palaemon carinicauda. The sequence goes on along the minus strand of NC_090725.1, from coordinate 153,856,225 downwards.
GCCCAGGTGAATTCGCTCTCCTCGATTATCCCTTGTTCCCTTAATTTACTAATTTCTCTTTCTATCTCTCCCTAGAAATGAATGGGTACCTTATAAGGCCTTGACCTGATCAGCTCTGCCTGCCCAGGTTGAAAGCTAAAGGGAAATCGATAAATTTTCCCGGGTGGCTCGTCTCCAATTGCAATTACATCGGAATAATCATTAACAATGTCACTAACTGCAAGTTGATATTCTGGCAGACATTGTTTTCGTGCTTGCATAATCAAGTTCTTAATAATTCATACACAGAATCACTTCCTAACACAACTCTTTTATTTGACAAATTAACTATTATTATATCAGCTTAGTTCTCTTTTATTTTTGAGAAGCCCTCTAAGACTACGGGTGCTCAATTGTCATGATGTTTAATAACAACCTTAGTTCCATCCAGAAGAGGCTGACACGGGATCACTGATATGCTCGTAAGTGTCTGGAGAGACAACACTTCTCCTTTTTAGGTACAGCTGTTACCTTACTTAATCGTCTCTCATGCCTGCACAAGTACTTACTCTCTCATGACTTTCTATCGGTAAAATGCACCCTCCTGCTTTTACTATTTTTGTATCCTATTCGCCAGAAATGCATATTTGATTACTAATGACGAAATCCAACTCTAGTATAGCCTCTATTCCGAAAATTCCCAAGGTGGGCAGGCCAAAAAAAATCATGAGCAAACTTCACAGATCCCACCTTAAAGTTGATGATCGTTGTATGGCTTATATGGAGTTTATTTCTTCCTGGCGTGTCGAGGATGATGGATGCCACTAACTTTAGTGGGTTTGAGGAGAATCTTTTTCCAATCAGCGAAACACTGACTCCTGTGTCGATCAGCGCTCGAATGGACATATATGGTAGGTCAATCCTGACATCCCAAGCTGCCCATTAGGATATATGGGGCACGTGCCAACGACCTCGCTTGCAATGCCGCAGCCCCCTGGTCCTGTCCCTAGTGCTGCGAGGGTG
>NC_090725.1:153827723-153850223 GCF_036898095.1 Palaemon carinicauda | reverse complement strand
ATAAGAATGCCATGTTCAACAAAAATAATCCCCCCTAACCACTTGCTAAACAAGACAGTAGAACTTTTCAAACAATGAGAAATTCAGGAAACAAAAGATGACCTGAAATATTGTCTTTGTTTAAGAACATATTAGCCTAACGTTTGATACAAGAATGTGACAAACGCGAGGTAGACGCCATGGCAGCATAAGCCTTGAGAGGCGCCCTGTGTATTGAAAGATAGCTTGGTCAAGCAATAAACTCTGATTCGCTGAGACACAGAAAAATAGGATACATTAACCGATGACTGTAGGAATAAGGAAAAATCCAAAATACATTTAGGGGATAAATGTACATATTTCATGTTGTATGTTCTTAAGCAGAAGTATGCTCTTAACTTATTAACTTATTTTTGAGTAATAAGGGAATCATATTATCAGACTGAACTTCAAGAGAGTAATTATACGTACTTATACCATTGCACCTCATTGATTAATTAATGTATGATAAGAAAAAAGTAACAGATGTTTTATGTCAAATTGTGTTAAAGAAAAAAGAACATATTCTTGTGTCAAATTATAACAAAAAAGGTGATTTTGATTATAATTAAGTGATTTAGTGAATCAGTGAGAGAAAGTCGAGTAAGTTAAGACTTTATATCCCTTTAAAAATAGTAATAAGAGGCTAGTTAGTTGCCCTTCAGACTTACATAAGTCTCAGTGACCTGTCTAAAAATCAAAGAAGGCTCGTTAGTGTATACATGTAGTTTCTGTTCTGTTGTGTTTTTTTTTTTTTTTTTTTTTTTTTTTTTTTTTTTTTTTTTTTAGTACCCTAATGCCCTGCTTTGTGTATGATTTGAGGACGTAATTTTAAGATTTTGAGCTCAATTTGCTATTTCAGTTTGGTTTCTTGCATGTTATAGTTCTTAAGTTGTTTGTTTCTTGTTCTAATGGTTTTAGTTATAAGTTCTTTACTCGCTAAGTAATGTAAGAAAATTACAATATTTGTGTGAGAATTGTGAAAATGTCAGTTATAGTGGAAAGGAGTGATCGTGGAAACGGTGTCCTTTGCGAAACATTTTGATGATTGTTGCAAATTGATAGTCAGCAGATTCGACCTATGTAAGTCCACGTGTGTGAATAATTGCGTTTTCACACCTTCGTGTGTCTAAGTGTATGTGAAGCGCAGAGAAAAAGAGGAGATTGCGCACGCGGAAGAGCGGCGTCAATAATTTCGCAAAATAAGAGAAATAAAAGATAAGAATGACTAAACAAGAAATTATTTCATTATGCCTGATAGTGTCAGAGATTTGTGAGATAATTCTATGGAAAAATTAGGTAAGAAAGAATTAGTGTTTTAGCCTATGATAAGGATTTAGTTACGATATTCTTGTCTTGATTAGTTACAGAATAAGTTATCACTGCCTATTCCTAGGGGAATGAGGCTCATGATGAATGTGTTTCCTTGAGTAACCGTGCCAATTGAAGTTTGAATGAGTTTTCGTTATTCGTTATTTCAGCCGTTGTGAGTAAAACAGATAGAATGATTTGTTCCTTTAATATCTTAAGGGAGTAATAAAGTTTTTTCTCTTTTTCTTTGGAAGTGGATTAAAGAATTTTTCTTCTTATTGAACCTCAGTGACAGGTTATGAAGAATGTTTCAGGTTATTAATAAGTTTTTAACATAATTTGTAAACAGTTTGACTTTAGCGAAATTTTATACTGTTCAGTTTTATGTAAATTTATGTTTTCCAACTTGTCATATTTTTTTATTATTTGAGTTTTAATGTACATCTGAGAGGAATAATTTTTCCCTATCCATAATTGCACTAGGAAGTTTGGATTTCAAATTAGTTCTCTGTGATGTGTTGTTAACGAAAGAGCCTTTGTTTGCATGATATAGGGCAACTTGGATAAATAGATATTGTTTGCATAATATAGGGCAATTTGGATAAATAGATATTGTTTGCCTAATGTAGGGGAACTTGGATAAATAAATATTGTTTGCGTAATATATGACAACTTGGATAAATAGATGTTGTTTGCGTAGTATATGGCAACTTGGATAAATAGATATTATTTTCGTAATATAGGGTAACTTGGATAAATAGATATTGTTTGCTTAATATAGGGCAACTTGGATGAATAAATATTCTACAACGATTGTTGTATGTTTGCCAGAGTTCGAGTTTGGCCTAGTTTGAGTAAAAGCAAAAGAGATGAGACAACACAAGATAAGAGTATCAGAGTGTTGTGAAAGCCAATGTATTTAAGAGCGTGTCTCTGTTGTGAAACTTGTGTCAGGAAGCGTGTTTTCAGTTGTCGATACAAACAATGTGACAGGAGTTTGCCCAGGTTGGAATTCGAACGATTGAGCATCTGGAGAGTTTGCAAAACCCTGATGACTATGTCGTCATGAGGGCTGGCTTAGGGAAAGCGTGTAAGAGAGAGAATTGGAGAAAGACAGAAAGAGATTGAGAGACTTTCTGTGCTTGGGCGTTGAGATGACCTTAGAGTTTTTTATGTCTCTTGTTATAATTTGACAAGTACTGATTAAAAATTGGGAATTTGGACATTTGTTTTCTTTGTTCACTGTCTGGTTGGACTGGTGTTCTGTTGTAATGCTTTTTTATGCCTTACCTGACCCCAGTTGAGGGGAGAGAGGTTGCCAGCTTCTTTATGCTGGTGAACTCAGGAGAGGTTGCTTTGTTGCACTCAAGCAAGATGCTTTGAGTAAGACCACCGCCAGAATTCGCTCAAGGAATGTGGGGATGTGGGGAACACTCCAGCAGTGGGAGTGGTTCCGTAAATCCCAGGCATGCCTCACTTATTGCAAAGTATAGGCATAGCCCAAATGATTTATACTGGTACCATTTTGTTATTTTTTTTTTTTTTTTTTTTTTTTTTTTTTTTTGCATGGATACCTGCAGAAGTGTTCCGTGTAGAGGAGCAGAGCTTTGCTTGATTGTAAAACTTTTTACTAGTATGATACAGTTGATTAACTGCTGATGATGATGATGCGCATTAATTAATTTTTGATAGAGCTGTTTAGAAAAATGTTTTTTTTTTATGCTTAAGGATATCAGATGATATATCAGTATGTTTAAAGATATTAAATACTATTTCATTATGTTTAATGATGTTTTTTTTCTTGTAACTTTTTTGCATATTATGGTCGTACTTAATAGCTATTATTATCACTATTTGATAATGACTGTAGTGGATCCAGTTATACCCAAGGGATACGAAAGTATCTATGGAGAGTGAATGTTGAGGATCTGTGTACATGTGTTGACTTCTTGGGAATTATTATTTTTTTTTTTTTTTAAACTTTTCTTTTATGTGATTTGAGAGTTTTTTTTTTTTTTTGCTAGCAAATATCGTTTTTGGTAAGGAACATAAGGAACATTATGTATTTTTGTTTACTAGTACTATATCTTAGATATCTTTCAGACTGAAAGTGAAATAAATGAGCCAGAGTGTAGGCTTGACATGTGAGGGGATTCTTTCTTTTTGTACGATGACTGCATTCGCTAATGAACTGTAGGATTTAGAAATGTTAAGTATTCTAAAATACAAAGGTTACTTTCTGTTGTATAAATTATAATTTTACAGTCACCGTTCTCTATGATATGTTTTCTTAATATATCATACAGTATCCATACATGTTCATATACAAAGTATATATATCATGAATACAGACAGGTGTAGTGTTCATTGATGATTAATTCTCTTTTTGAATTATTTTCAACATATGTTCACTGATAATGAGTATTTTCTACTGAGTTTAGAATATGAATTTTCATTTTTTATTGATAATTGTTCACCAGTTTCCATTTACTGTGAAATGTGTTAGTTATTGCATATGCATTTTTAGTCTAAGTGTTGTTCACCCTTGTTGAAGGTGAACAAGGCTTCCCAAGGATCGTGGGGATTTTGTTTTGAGTAGAGTAACTTTCAGTGGGTTTTGTTTTATTAATTTTACTTGAAAGTTAATGGCATTTGCTTTGTTTCAAAGTGGTTTTGAATTCTGAAAGGCATGTGCCCGCCTAATGTCTGGTGGAGGAGAGTTTGTCACGTACAAAAATAAATAATTTCAAACAAAGGCCAAAACAATAAAGTAAATGTGCAGGAAGTAGGGCGGATGTTGCCGACCTATGACCTTGTCTCCCCGATCAATGAGTAGTGTGGGAAGCAGTTCGAGCCGCTTTCCTTATTGTTTGATATGTGCCTACCCAAGCACTTGTGGACTGAATCTGTTTCCATGCCAACAGGTACACGGGGAGAAAGGGTGTAGAGTGAGCACCAGTCTGGTGCGGTTACATCACCTGCCACTACTACCCTTAGGCGAGACAAGCCTTCAGACCAACCCCCACCCAGCAATGTAAGGGAAATAAGAATACCCAGAGTAAGTAGTCGAAGGCCAGTAATGTTCGAATCCGAGGACTGGGTGGGCAACTATCAATAGGCCCACCTGCCGTGGTAAGCCTACCTCAACCATGGCGGGCATTGATTCGCCACGAGACGTCCAATAATATCTTTTAGTTGTAATAATCTTAATCATATAACTGTCTCCCCGAATGTCCACACTCCCTGTGTGTAACTATTTAATTACAAGTTAGTTACTATTGAATTAAACAGTGGAAATCATTTGAAAGTCAGCGAGAAATTTGTACTTCTGTTATGTAATCCTAAGATTTAAAGTTCTATTTCACTCGATTTGAAAAAAAATCTATGCTGATTTTGATTGTGAAAATCAATTCACCGCCTCTCTTCATTTATTATTATATAATTAACCCACACTATGTGACAATATATATATATATATATATATATATATATATATATATATATATATATATATATATATATATATATATATATGTGTGTGTGTGTGTGTGTGTGTGTGTGTGTGGGTGTGTGTGTGTGTGTATGTGTGCATAGTAAAAAATCATATTATTTGTATATGTGAAACTCGGTTACAACCTTACTGCTATTTGATAAGTAATAATGATGCAATAATCAATTAGATACCTACCTACTACAAAAATGCAGTTTGATCTTACTGTTACATACGACCCAGAAAAGATTTCTCCTACCTTGTCAATTTTTAATCATGAGTCAGTCTAGGATCTTTCGAATATGATAAAGAGAGCAGAAATACAAATGAAAACCTTGAAATAGGGGAAATCTTTTTCACATCTTTGTATCACCATTTGATAATGTTTCATTTCATTTGCCTAGCTAAGATTAGTATCAAGAACAAATATTTCTCCCCTATCTGATCCTTCAAAATTAATTAACACAATGATTATTCGTAGTATGATTCTCTATTTTAACAGGGCAACCATACACATATGAGTCATTGCCTTTCCAGCTAAGTCCTTTTTTTTTCATGAAAACTCACTGGTAAAGCAGGGTGTAGTGGCCAAAAATTTCTTGGTCGGTCTTATTCATTCTCTGCTGAAGAACATATATATGTAAAAGTTGAAGTCATTTTATTTTTCACATCTAATACTATCTTTATCATATAAAAGTGTTCTTAAGTAGTTTCAGCCGGAGCATGGACAATGTTTCCATCCGAGAATTTGCTGTGTGTTATTATTCTGTGTAATCCCACATAATCTAATGATTTTTCTGTTAACCTTTCAGTTTCCGAGTTGTTGTGGTCAGAATCTTATATATCTCTTCAATAAGAATCCTCCATTTTTTTTTTTTCTTTTTTTACAAGTTCAGAATAGTACGACTGAGTTCTATTTTGAACAAGAAAATTATTTTCCCCCATATCAAACATCGTTTTTTAAGAAATTTAGGTTTTGAATCTCTGAAAATAGTCCCCTTTTTCCTACATTCTCATTGGCATTTTTGCTTCACCTAAAACCCCTAATGTTTCTAATATTAATGTTTAGAAACTTAAGTACTCTCCAAACCTTTCACTATTACCTTTCATGTTTCTTTTTGTACCTTCTTTTTCTCTGTATATTCTCGTTTATCCTTCCATCACAATAAATATCTCCTGTTAGCTGTTATGTCTTGATAGATAAATAGTCTTTCGTGAACTGGGGATTTGGAGGAATGAAGGCAATGACAAAATACGTACTACACTTGTATTACATCATAAGACCGGGCATTTTTTTATATATATACAGGTATATGTATACAATATATATATATATATATATATATATATATATATATATATATATATATATATATATATATATATATATATATATATTTATATATACAATATATATATACAGTATATATATATTTATATAGATATGTATATATGTATATATATATATATATATATATATATATATATATATATATATATATATATATATATATATGCATATATATATATATATATATATATATATATATATATATATATATATATATATATTATATATATCTGTATACATATATATATATATATATATATATATATATATATATATATATATATATATATATATATATATATATATATATTTATATAATATATATATATATATATATATATATATATATACATATATATACATATATATATATATATATATATATATATATATATATATATATATATATATATATATATATATATATATATATACACAGTATATATCTATTTGTGTATATATATGTATATATATATATATATATATATATATATATATATATATATATATATATATATATATATATATATATATATATATATATAGTGTGTGTGTGTGAATTACAAACAGCTATTGTATTTAATACTGACAAATAATTGGAATAATTGTTGGTGTCATTAGAAACACGAAATTCTTTAATGCTGCTTGGAATAATTGCTCGATTCATATAAGATTCCCTACGAATTCAAGTTTTCTATTCAACACTAATGATAATATGTCTATTGTTACAAAAGTATTCTTCAAAGAATGGAAACGCTATATTTTGCCTTTTAATCAAGAAGGGACCTGAGACCCACGCAACTCTACCCAATCTTCTTGTGGTCTGTTTAATCTAACGTCAAAGAAAAAGTAGTTACTAATCAACTATGTTGTTATGTTTAAGAAAATAGTCTTATTTTGTGTACATAATATCGTTTTAGAACGCACTTACCTAGGGAAGAGGCTTTGAATCAAGTAATAAATGTACTCAATCACAATATCGAAAAAAAAAAAAATATTACTAAGACTGTTTTGTGTCTTATCAGGGTCTTTTGATAGCATGTTATTCTATTTTTCTTCTTATACAAAATCTATAACTTGAACATAGGCATTGATTTGATGATTATCTTAAGATATCGAATATAGTCTGTTGGAATATCAAGTGAGCAAAATGTGATCTTGGGTGTGCCACGGGGCTGAGTTTAGATTCAAATATTATTAAATTTTTCATAAATAAGTTTATAGTATATGACTATATGGTAACGTATGCAGAAAGTTTAATTCAGTTTCTTTATGTCATTGTGTATATTCACTCTGATAATATGAACAATGATGGAAGCTCAATACAAGATGCCGACGTAAACACGAACAAAAAAATAATGGAAAATATCTATACAGGTAACCTTAAAATTAATGTAATGAATGCAAAATTGATTTTTATGTGCTGTCTTTCATATATTCGGAACATTACAGAATTCTTAAAAGTTAGAGTTTAATCAACAAAATTAAACCTTACCAATAAAATAAAAGGATTTTGAACTGGTATTGATAATTACCAAAGTTTTAAAATGCATATTGATGATATCAAGAACACATATCAGTCAGTTGATAGTGAATCTTAGGACATGCACTTTCAAGGAGAAAACCATGCATATCAAATGATACTTGGGATACTATAAAAAGGAGATAAAGACCGAAATTGATTGTAGACATTTTTCAAGGAAGTAAAGAAAATTACAAGGTAGATCATGCTAAGTATTCCAGTACTGATAGTGAAGACAAATGGAAAGCCAGGAATGACAGGAGAGAATATTTAGAATTCAGTGAGTGGCTATGATGTAAGAATTGCTCATAGAATTATTAATGAAACATCTACTGAGGCAAGGAAGAAGAAGCATATACCCATCAACTATACTGAACACTATAGTGAGGTCATGAATAGGAGATATGAAGGGAATAATTTGATTAATATACCTGAAGCTGAGGAAGACCTTGATATGCCCATAAATGGATTCAGTGTTTGAGGTCGAAGCTATCATTAAAGAGTAATGAGATGGAAAGCCTCTGGATACGATGGAATGCCGATGAGAAGACATTGGCCGAAAAAGAAGTGACTCCCTGAATACTTACAAGATTATTTTGTAGAATGTGCCGTGAAGAGGCAAAACCTGATAAATGGGAGCTGGGAGTATTGGTGAAAATAACAAAAAAAAAAAAAAAAAAAAAAAAAAGAGATCTGACTGATTTCAATAATTACAGAAGCATCACACTTACGTCTGTTGTCATGAAGATATATAGTATGCTCATTTTAAAGAGACTAGAGAAAAAGATTGATGACAAGCTGAGAGATGAACAGGCAGGATTTAGAGAAAGTAGAAGTTGTATTAAACAAATTTTAATTTTAAGACAAATAGTATAGCAATGTGTAGAAAATAGAAATCCACTTTTAATGGCATTTGTGGACAACGAAAAACCCTTTGATAATGTGCACCGACCAATTTTGTGGAGAGTCATACGTTATTATGGAGATCTTCTTAATTATGTAAATTTGATTAAGTCCGTTCATGAGCATAGCAAATGCCAAGTTAATGTTAGTGTAGTCCAATCCAATGAATTTCCAGTGAACAGTGGAGTACTCCAAGGGAATGGGTTGTCACCTACAGTATGTTGTTTATCCTCCTCATGGATTTTGTAATGCCAAGAACAGTTGAGGATGGTGGAAAAGGATTGGACTCGATTGGTAACAGAAAATAAGCAGACTTAGAGAATGCTAATAATGCTGTCTTTATTTGCAGAACACCACAGGACTTCCAAAACCTGCTTACCAGAATGCATGAAATATCAGTGAGGTTGAGCTCAAGATAAATCAAAGGAAGACAGGGATGATGAGAAAGGAATGTGCAGTGGAAGATGAAATATCTCTGGAAGGAGAAAAGATTAATGAGGTTGACTTATTAAATATTTGGAACTATAATCTATAATACAAAATCTTTGGAATTTTAGTTTAATGAAAGATTGAAAAAAAGCAGATCATAGGCTAGATGGAGTAAAATTTGGAAATAAAACCGCCTGAAATTACATATAAAAATCAGGCAATAAAATCTAGTGTGATCAGTGTTACAGTATGGACATGAGTCGTAGTTTCACAGCAAAAACAATACCCAACAGATTCTGTATATTAGAGAACAAAGCCCTCACAAGAATATTAGGAGTTGAATGTCAAGACAGAACTATTAATTAAACTATAAGAGATTACCCGAGTGCAGTATGTGGATGAGATCATGGTGATGGGTAGATGGAGATGGTTTGGCATGCTTTCCGTACTCCACAAGAGAGATTAGTTCACTAAACTTTCATCTGGGACCCACAAGGCACTAGAAGAGTCAGGAGACCCAGGCCTACATGAAGAAGTTTTGATTTAAAGCCCTTGGCATTCATAGGCGTAGGAGGAGGAGATGATAATGATGATGATGATGATGATACAAAGAAAATAACCAGGGAATACTTTATTTACTTCGGATAAAAAGATTATTTAAACGAGTCATGTAAGAAAATTGTAATAATCGTTTTGTTAAACAGTCTCTTTTCCTGCTATTCAAACACATGGGGACCCAGCCTAAAGATGACTCTTCTAAATGTGACTCCCACTCTCCAGTCAGTCGAAACTAGTAATTATAGTTTTATTCATAAATTTCACCTTTATGCAAACAATGACATTGGAGTAAAATTCTGACTTCTCAAGATACATAATCTTGTTAACTATACTGTCCTTTGGTTTATGCATGTGCCAAGTATAACTTAGAACTATTTCGGCCCTCACAAACACGTTCACATCTAACAGGTTGACTGCTATTATCTCCTTTGTAGTCCTCCAGACTATGTACTGACCTATGAAACATATCTGATGTTATTGGTGATGTTAACATAATAGCATACTAAGCTCCATGTGAATGAGTGTTGGTCCTTTTCTCCAGTGAAGGCATATGACAACGAATGAACTAGATGCTTGTTGTCTCCTGCAATATCCTTAACTAGAAGCAGTTCACTGGTGTTCTTGAAATTTTTCTTATTTTCATCCTGATGGATCTAACTTCATTTTAAATTTCAATTGTCCCCAAGAGTTATTGAAGTAGTCTTGGATGAATAAAGATCGACGCTTCTTCCTCCTGTTTTCTTTTTCCCCCTTGTAATTTCCATAGGCCTTTGTTCAAGGTATGTATTTGACATCAAAAACTCTTTAATTGCCTTCATTTCATTGGAGAGCATTACTGCAATCAACTCAAGGCACAATCGACGGTTGAGTAATTTCAAACTAGGTTCATTTGATTGAAGAGACATTTCAAACTATCAGGGAATGGTCTGAACATAGTAGCAAAGGACTGTGGGAGTCTTCTGAAACAGATTTATTTGCACCGGTTACACCGCCAGCAAATTCCACCTGACTCTACATTCAGTCAGTCTCTACCAGAGAGACCTCGTGGCTTCCCTTGCCCCATCTACTCACTTACTGGCCATGTCCTAGTCCTACTAAAGCACTTAAACTAATATAACATTGATAAACACATATGCATTGCTTTCTGAATGATGATGAAACACTTATCCTAATGGAAAGATACCATACATTTAGTCAGACAAGAAGATAAGAAAAATTTATAGCTACTGGCCTTACATTCAGTAGATATTAAGTGTTGCCTTTAAGTCATATAGTCTCATTTGCGTGCTTGATCTAAATAATAATAAGACATATCATAGCTAAATATGATGCATGAATGTATTTACATATATATGTTTGCATACATACCCCTCTATTGGATAATGTGGTACAATTATGTATCCAACTGAAGAATCAAATAGAGAGCTAGAAATAGTTCAGGTATTAATATATCTGATCGAGAGGCTGGAGTGGGCAGCACCCGAAGTGTCTGGCCAATATGCATTCAAAGAGATGACCCGGTTCCCGGGACATCATAGAAGCAAGATAAGCTTCTAGAAGTCTCAACTTTCTCCAGCTCAGGGGTTTCGATGGTTAAAAAACCATCGAAGCCCTCAGTCACATCAACTCTCCTTTCCCTAGGGAATATAAAAGGAACTCGCGAGGTCTGTCAAGAGACTCAGGTAATCAGTCAGATTTCCAAAATGCCAACAGGAAAAAGTGCTAAACTTTCCCCAGTTCGCAATAGTGACAGATTGGTGCTAAGGGCACACCGGAAAGATGCGTTAAGAGCCTGGAGAAAACACGCATCAAACGCTTGAAGAGATAAAAAAAGACTGAGATCGGTCCCTCTTGAATAGTTTCTCTAACAAAAATTAAAAGAAGGTCCCAAGACTCTGCTGGCCCTTTCATGGGTGGGGAAGCCCCCTCCACACAGATCAGACTCCCTACGACTGATCTGGGACACCGAAGCGATAATAAAACGTCACAATCAAACGTCTCATACAGTCTTGGTGAAGCTACCCATCCCTCTCTTAAAGGGACGGCACCTACCAGCAGTTCATTTACAACTGACACACTACGTGTTGGTGGATACTCTATTTCGATCCAAACTGATAGAGTTGGAATGGTCCATGGACGCAGACATATTCCCTCCCAGATGGGAACAACTCCCGGAACTGCAATTCGACCTCTTCATCACGAGCGTTTTCAAGAAACTACCTCGCTATATAGCCCCATATGAGGATCCTCTAGTGGGACTGATAGACTAGATGAGGCTGGCCATAGCTCTGATCCTTGGTATATTTCCTAAGGTTCAGAAATTAACTGCCTTCGTTTTATCACAGAGAACCCAAACCCTTCATTTCATGATTTTCTTGCTCTTGCGGTTAGAAAAAGGTTTGGGATCTCAGAGAATTCTTAGAAGAATACAAGGCCAAGTCAACTAGAAGACAATATGAGTCTTCCTGGAAAAAGTGGGTTGCGTTTGTCAAAGCAAAAGGACCGAAAGAAATTTCGATGAACTTCTGTCTGTCCTTCTTTGTCCACCTTCATAACAAGGTCTGGCGGCCAATACGATTAATAAGTGCAAGTCAGCCTTGACTAGGCCTCTCCTATATGCCTTTCAAGTGGATCTGGCGAAGGAAATCTTTAATAAGATTCCGAAGGCATGTGCTATGCTTAAGTCCGCTGTACCACCAAAGCCCATCTCTTGGTCTTTGGACAAGGTCTTACATTATGCCTCATCTGTGAACAATGAAGATTGTTCTCTTAAGGATCTAACCCAAAAGGTTAATTTTCTGTTTGCTATAGCCTTTGGGGCTAGAGTTAGTGAAATAGTGGCCCTATCCAGAGAGGAGGGTCACATTCAGTTCATGGAAATGGGAGAACTGAATCTCTTTCCTGATTCATCCCTTCTCGCTAAAAACGAGCTACCCACTAAGAGAGAATCTGCCCTCTGAAGGAAGATGTCTCTCTATGTCCTGTAGAGTGTCTAAAGGTCTATCTTCGTAGAACTTCAGACTTCAGGGGAGGACAGCTCTTTAAAGGAGAAACTTCTGGATCAAATTTATCCCAAAAACAACTGAGGGCGAAGCTCACCTATTTTATTCGTAGAGCGGATCCGGACAGTACTCCCGCAGGTCATGATCCGAGAAAGATTGCTTCATCACTGAACTTCTTTCAGTATATGAACTTTGAGCGTCTTTGTTCATACACTGGATGGAAATCATCCAGAGTGTTTTACAAACACTATGCAAAACAAGTGCATGAACTGAAACATTTCGTTGTGGCGGCAGGTAGTGTATTAAAACCTGCCCCTTAATTACTGTGGTAAACAGGTAATGGTTTGGGACCTCACATGTCCTCGCACATGTACTTGGTGAGAATCATCCAGAGTGTTCTACAAACACTACGCTAAGCAAGTCCATGATCTGAAGCAGTATGTGGTGATGTCAGGTAGAATATTTAACCTGCCGTCTAATTCTACGATAAACAGCTAATTGACTGGGGCTGTCAATTAAAGGGAGAAGTGGTCATCCTTGTTAGGTGCAACCTCTTTTGATTAAGTGTTACCATAGGGACAATAGCACTGTTCAAAATCCCAGGTGTGGAATTAAACAGATAGCACTAGTGCCGGTGTACGTAGTACACAGTGCAGATAGAAGTAACCAGTTCAGGAATTATGAAGAGAAATTATTTTATAAATTTTCTTCAGTCTGAGAATGGCACTCTTCATTTCTTCCTTCAAGAAAGAAATATAGTCTCTGTACTTGTTACAGGTATAATCCCATTGTCATACTACATTCATTTTACTAACCATCTCTTTTAGTCATTTATTAGGAATAAATGTCTATTAGAATGTAGTGCGTCCCCTTTCGCCAGACAATTGTATGTATACATGCCAGAGTTCTTCGACCTATCCTCATATATTTGTATGCAACAAATATTAGATATAAGAGACACTGATATTAATTCAGCAAAATATACAACTATGAGACTATTTGTATATTCAGTGTATACTTATGTTTGGTCATACAATATATGTTAACCTCGAGATCCCTTTTCTACTGTCCAGATGACTCTTCCCTGCAGGAGGCAGGAAGCACTAACATTGTTTATGATTAGTGATGTTGATGAATAACGGTGACTTCACGTGTCTCAATTGGTCCCCATGACCATAGAAAAGGTTGCTGTAAGGTTAAGGCACTGATGAAAATCCACAGATACACTAATGTTCTGGTATGCTTCCATCAGGACAACATGGCTTGAGCCCAAAAAACGGATTTTGAGCTAAGCGAAAAATCTATTTTTGGGTGAAATGGCCATGTCGTCCTGATAGACCCACCCATCTCTTCTTAAAGAAGAGATCTTCACAGCATCCCTCCCGTGGTACTGTATCTGTAACACCATGCTCAATGCTACAAGGAATATCCGCCATCGTGGGAATGGCGCTGTTGTATTCCCAATAGTAATACGAGAACGGGGTTAGCCTTTGGACGGCACCCTTTTATTTTGCCACGTCCTCCTCGAAGCGTAAAACGCTTATTAGGGGTGTAGATAGCTATGAGACGTGTCAAAAATGCGTCCTCTGATTACGCGATATCCAATTTTAAGGGATATTCGCTCCAGGAGTTAGAATTCTGGATACCATTGGTAAATTCTCTGGGATATATCACTGTAGTCAAATATAACCTAGGAGCTACTAATGAAGGAACTTCCATCCGGCGATATGGCCATCTCACCCAAAAATAGATTTTTCGCTTCGCTCAAAACCCGTTAATTGTCTTCAGAATGGGCAGGAGTGAGGGGGAGGGGCACAGTAATTGTTCACAGGTGGTTATTGTCCTAATACCATGTCTTATGCCAGGCTGACACTTGCATGACTTTTGTCCACGAATTTGTCGTGGCAAGTCGTGCCATTTTGGGGCACGAACTGGAAGGCTTCCACACTGTTCATGGCTAGTTCACGCATAGTTCACGAATGCGGGCCCATCAGTGTCCACATTGACACGAACTGGCACGATGCGGTCATGCATAGTTTGCGCATAATTTGCGCACTTCCCGCATCAGCACGACGAGTTTTCGCAATTCGGACGGTGTCGTGCTGACTTGGTCACGCCATATAAAAACGGGTCCTCTCCAACCCCTGGTCAGTTTTATTATAATTGTTAATATTATTTGCTGAGCTACAACCCTAGTTGGAAAAGCAGGATGCTATAAGCCCAAGGGCCCCAACAGGGAAAAATAGCCCAGTGAGGAAAGGAAACAAGGAAAAATAAAATATTTTAAAAATTTTAACAAAACAAAAGGAAGAGAAATTCGATAGAATACTGTGCTTGAGTGTACCCTCAAGCAAGAGAATTCTAACCCAAGACAGTGGCAGACCATGGTACAGAGGCTATGGCACTACCCGAGATTGGAGAACAATGGTTTGATTTTGGAGTGTCCTTCTCCTAGAAGAGTTGCTTACCATAGCTAAAGAGTCTCTTCTACCCTTACCAAGAGGAAAGTAGCCACTGAACAATTATAACGCAGTAGTGAACCCCTTGGGTGTAGAAGAATTGTTTGGTAATCTCAGTATTGTCAGGTGTAGGAGGACAGAGGAGAATCTGTGAAGAATAGGCCAGACTATTTGGTGTATATGTAGGCAAAGGGAAACAGCCTCTGGTTTCCTCTTCCTCTTGTCAGCTTGGTTTTAGGTATGTTGTCTCTTCGCTGGTGACCTCTGGAATGGCGAGCAGTGTCCAGGAAGCTCTATATATACCCCCACACCAACGCGAGCGCCACTGTCGCGCAGTAGTCGTGAACTGCTCGTGAACTGTTCGCGAACTGATCGTGAACTGTTCGTGAACTGATCATGAACTGCTTGTGCCATGTGCAAATTATTCGTGAAGTGCGTAAACTAGTCGTGAACTGCTCGTGCCATCAATGCGTAAAGTACACATGACCATGTCAGTGGGAAGGCACAGCCACGCTGCAACAGGTGCATATTCGTGAACATGTCATCAACTACTCGTGAACTCGACGTGAGCTGTTCGTGAACTATCGTGGCAGTTCGTGACAGTTGTGGCATGGCATGCATTGCCACGCACTGGCACGACATGCCTCGAAGTCACGATGGGTTTACGTACACTTCACGTCAGTTTACAAATAGTTTGCGCATTGGCACGACTCGAGTCATGCCAATGCGTGCCACAGATTCGTGCAAGTGTCAGCCTGGCATTAGTCATACTAAGAGTTATATTTCACTCATGCCATAAAGGGGTATGCTTAGAAAGATGCTCTACTTTTATCTTCCATTTAGATATATTTAATTTTTCTATTGGTACATGTTTGAGCCTATGTTCGTAAAATAAGGGCCTCTCGAAGTGGTCTTAGCCTCGATTAAGGCCTGCTTGAATATATAATCTCGAACTTTGATAAAGTAGGCCTACTTTTGTTCTGCAAGTTATATTCATATATACACACAATGTACAACCTTACCTTAAATTTTATTTGACAAATGCAAAAAGAACTGCACCCTTTAATGATAGATTTTTCTTAAAGGGCAACATATACAATACCGGTACTCGTTCTACGTTATACATATGGCAACAGCATTACTGTGATAGTTTTCATGGTTTGAGTAAACAAGTAGCAGCAAATGCAGTGCACAATATAACAGGCTGTGGAAGGCTCCAGTTAGGTGATAACTGAGAAACAAGGTGAATGAAACTAAATTTTATTAAACACACCTTGAGCTTAAATAACAGGACTTGCGAGCAAGAACGTTACAAAAATTCAAACAAGATTATACATGAGCTATCCGGCTTATACAGGTTGTTTTATTAACAGTTCAAGGAAGAGCGAGTGATAAGACAGCAAGAAAACCAGTGTACTAGCGTGTACGAAACACGTGCGGTACAAAGCCATCTTTGCCAACCCCTACTAAGACAGGGAATTGGTCACGGCTCACGAAAATCCCACCGACTTCCCAGTCGTGGTTACTCTCTTTGCTTCACACCGATGATGTAGCACTGCCAGTCGCAAATGGATTTAGCATAATTAATGAATAATTTCGAGGAAAATAACCAAATTGACGAATATAAATAAAATGAAAAAAAATTCACTGTGCTATTCACGCGGCTCAGACCTTCAATTAAAGGCTGCTGGACCTTAAATGGCTACATCTCCGTTGCTTCTTAAGATTTTGCTGTATAAGTTATCAGCTTGAAAAAATACAATACCAGAGATCACTTTTGGTGAATTCAAACCTTTCGCAAATGTTCAGTAATATTCGTCAAAAACTCGGCGTGCCAGCACCTTATCAAAAAAGTATTCTATGGAGATGTCATTCTCAAGGGGATATGATACAATCCAAATATCTGTATGACCGTTCCTTTTCGAACAGAAAAAAAATCATTGGTTACTGAAAAGAGGAAAAGGACACCATATAAATGTTCATTAATTAGAAAAGATTTATGAAATCTAGATAAGGAATGAATAATGGAATAGGTTTTAAGCATAAATGAAACAAATCGACATTTGCTTCTTATTAAATGAAATCCCATTACGATTCATCTAAATTTGTAAATTCTAATGCACTTATTTATTTTGTTATATATTATAACAGACACCAAATAATCATCCGTTAAGGAAGAGTGATTTACTTTAACTGCAAAGAACCATGTCGTAAAGAGATAATTTCCTCATAACTGCAACCACAGGCGAATAGAGCGCCAAACATGAAATCTGAAAGATTGTAGCCGGGAAAGATGATTTAATATCAATACTACAAAATATATACATCGGGACTCATTACTGAGTTACTGTTTTTGAGTTGTTAGGAGAATCAAGTTTAATGTAAATTCAATCTTATTGCATTAAAATTTACAATTGCTGAAAAGTTTAGATATCCTGAACACTGAACAACTTAGTTCTTATGAGAGCTAAATGTTGTAAGATACTCTGATATTGCAGTAATAATTATGTAGACAAGAACACTATCATTATGGAGTCACATTCATCAGATAACCTTGAGGAAGGAAGAGGAGAATCTCTGTCAAAAATGGAAACAATGAATATAAAAAGATAAAGAAGTCTATAAGGAAGCTTATGAAAATTACTAGACTTTGAATAACTTTACCAAAACTATTCTTAGTTGTATTAGAAAAGTAATGGTAATGAATCTGAAGCCCCAGTTTTCTTGCTCAAAAATGTTGATGAAAATAGTAATAAATCGGACCCTATTTAATTTTTCAAAGCAAATGACTTCAAATGTACTACAGTCCTTGGTGATATTCTCCTCTATATAAAAATAACAAGTGTCTGGCTATAATGTATGCGGAATGATCTTTATAATCGGGTAGTTGAATAGTAGAACTTCAAAAGTTCAAAGTTGCAGCAAATGTTTTTTTTTTCTCTTTTTTTTTTTGTTGAACAGGCTGACATAAGTCATTTTATAGCTATACATAAATTATCTGTTTTAATGCTCATGTTTTTTTATGTATTTTATTTTAATTTTTCATTACTTCTTATATGTTTTTTTATTTCTTCGATTCCTTTCTTCGCTAGGCTATTTTCCCTGTTGCAGCCCTTGGGCTTATAGCATCTTGCTTTTCCAACTAGGGTTGAAGCTTGGCTGATAATAATGATAATAATAATAATAATAATAATAATAATAATGATATTAATAAATAATATATATGATATATATACAGTATATATATATATTATATATATATAGTATATATATATATACATATATATATATATATATATATATATATATATATATATATATATATATATATATATATATATATATATATATATTTATATATGTATATATATATATATATATATATATATATATATATATATATATATATATATTATATATACACATATGTAAATATATGTATATATATATATAAGTATATATATATATATATATATATATATATATATATATATATATATATATATATATATATATATATATATATATATACATATATATGTATATATATATATATATATATATATATATATATATATATATATATATATATATATATATATATATATATATATATATATAAATATATGTGTGTGTGTATATATATATATATATATATATATATATATATATATATATATATATATATATATATATATATATATATATATATATATATATATATATATATATATATATATATATATATATATATTTATATATATTTCCGGACATGCGTGCAGTTCTTCTCAGTCACACGGGTATAGGGGAGAAGTGGTAGTCATACTATGGTGAGAGGGGTTTCTGTGTGCAGATATATATAGATATTTAGCCATCAGCTTTGACGGGTTGCCCACACTTGCATACCATTACGTCATATATATAATCAATTACCCGAGTAAGGAATTATTTTCTTTTACCATATCCAGTGCCAAGAACGTTTATAGATTTTTTTCTTTTTTTTAATTCAAAGTCAAATTATATATGATACCCTAAAACCTTTCCATTCTACACGTACATAGTGAGGATTACCTTTAATGGTAATTGATAAAACTCTTATTTCCGTAAACTAGAGGTATGATAATACATACTGCTTTAGTTGTCAGAATTACTGAACATTTCATCTGTTAATAGATCTTGAGCAATCTCAAAAATTTGGTTCCCAGGGTGTCGATGGCAAACTCTTGCTTGTTTAACTGGTGAAAGAGTATTCTGCACTTTCTGTTTTCCAACCAGCCTGTCTGTCTGTCCCTTTACTGTTTGCCCGTTCTGTTTCGCTTGTTCTTCCTTTAACTGTTGTTTCCTCTGACACTGATACATGGAAGCAAGAAACAAGTAGACGCTTGAGGCATGGAATAAAAAGCCAAAACTTTAGCCACAAGTTTATTTTTTCGAGGCGGTGGGTTTTTTTGCAGTCGGTTGTGTCTTTTATGCAGAAGTGTGTAGGAAAATTAGAAGGTTTAATAGGACAAAAGGGAAAACAGCACTAAAAAAGGACCAAAGCAAAATAAAAGGAAAATGATAAGGACAGATAAAAAGACAGATATTCATCAAACTAACAATTAGGGTCAAACAAATTACTGTAAATATTTTTAAGCCTCATAATCTCAATTTGTTTCTCTCTTTTGCACCTTCTTATTTTTTCTTCTACTTCATAGATGGTACGTTTCATAAAAAAATAGAAAGACAATGTACAGTGATTTAAAAGAAACCTAAATAGGAGTGAATTTCAAGTCTCAGTAACCTGAGATTGATGGACACACAAGAAACTGTTCAATAAAGCTTTGAGTCGAAGCAAATAAAATGTTTTGAACGAGAATAGAGGGCAAAGTTTAAAGCAAACGGTAGAAACATTTACACCAGTGAAAAGTTAAAAAGAATCATGGACGAGTGTGTCGTACAGAGAAAATTTATTGAAGCTGGTCATTAAGGGAACTCAGAAATTGAACACAAGCGTCAAGAAGAAAATGCAAAGAGAGGAGAATGCCGAAGGTAATTGAAGACGTTCAACTTTCTGAGAAAACAATTATCACAAGGAAGATATTTCCAATGAACCGTTATGATGAATAACCAAAGTATGTTTAAGATTAACTATTTTCTTTTCTACCAAAGACAGGGATCAAATGAGTGGAATGGAGATTAAAAATACTGTGTTTCAAGATTCTTTATGTGAATTATGAAGTTATGTCAATAGCCAGAGAACTGAAACTTGTTGAGGGAAATATTGCTGGTAAAGATAATACAAAAAGAATGGAGATAAAAATCTAATTAGATCATCAAGATTAGACATGTTCTTTTCCCTGAAAGTGGGAG
Organism: Palaemon carinicauda; assembly: GCF_036898095.1. Classification (NCBI taxonomy): domain Eukaryota; kingdom Metazoa; phylum Arthropoda; class Malacostraca; order Decapoda; family Palaemonidae; genus Palaemon; species Palaemon carinicauda. The sequence continues at coordinate 153,829,828 of NC_090725.1, read as the reverse complement.
GTATACAGAATATCACATGTCAAGTCTTTGGGAATATTTAGTATTAATTTTGATACTAAAAATTATGATATTTCTAATGAGAGAATCTTAATATGGTGTGACCCTGTTTCCGGCCATAGTTCCAGGCAATATAAAAAAGAAAATATGTCTAGGTGAATAATGAACATACACATATATACATACACCCGCACACACACACACACGCACAATATATATACATATATATATATATATATATATATATATATATATATATATATATATATATATATATATATATATATACATATACATATATATATATATATATATATATATATATATATATAATATATATATATATATATATATATATATATACATATATATATATATATGTATATATATATATATATATATATATATATATATATATATATATATATATATATATATATATATATACATATATATATATATATATATATATATATATATATATATATATATATATATATATATATATATATATATGTGTGTGTGTGTGTGTGTGTGTGTGTGTGTATTATGAGTATGTAACCATTATAAGTGCTCTATGAATAATGTGTAGCAGTCATGTTTTGTTGAATTATTTTAAGAAAATCGTTGAAGTTGCCAAGAAATGGAAAATATGCATGTTTTATTCTTAGCTTACTATAGAATATTGGCAGAGAAGATGATACTTATGATAATAAGAAACATATGGTAAGTCTCTAAGTTTGCTTCTTTCCACCGTGCATCGTTATCTTTGCATCAAGCAGTCTATCAAAGGCATCCTCTTCCATCAGACCTCTTCTCTTCATATTATCTTTCACCTAATCTTTCCATCTAATTCTCTACCACCTTCACGATCTTCACCTCCTGATAGGTTCCTCTTAAGTCCTCTTCACTTCCACCCACTATCCATCCGCAACACGTGACCACACCATCTCAATCGTGATACATTTATCATTTATTTGATATCTACTACCCCTGCCATTCTTTTAATTTCATAATTTTCCAATCTTTCGAGCAGTGATATTCCCATAATCCACCACAACATTCTCCTCTCTGTTTTCTCAAGCTTTGCTTCCTCTTTTCGCCTTAGACCCCTCGTTTCTGATCCATACATTTACACGAGACTTATTATTCTACTATAGATATTGACTTTTAGCTTGATTGACATTTTCTTAGCAAACACCGCTCCCGCCCCTCCCTCCAGTTCCCACAGGCTGCTTTTATCCTATTCTCAAATTAAGCTTCACATCATCTCTCCTGACTTATAGTGCTAAGTCGGTAAGTATCAATTAATCATTATTGTTATGCAAGGATTTATATGAATCGAATTATAGATAATGTTGATTCAAAAAGTTTCTTTATATTCTGACAATGAGACTCAATATACAATAAGGAAAAGAAAGTAGACATCCAGACAACTTAGTCTACGGTACGTCCTAACTAATCATGGCACGTACCATTTCTAATTTTCTCTACTTTATTCTTTCTTGTTTCCAAATAAGGGAATTCAATCAAGTAAAAGTTTACTTTTATTTTGATCTTCTATGGTACACAGATTTGATTCTGAATAGTAATAATAATAATAATAATAATAATAATAATAATAATAATAATAATAATAATAATTATTATTATTATTATTATTATTATTATTATTAGTAATAGTAGTAGTAGTAGTAGTAGTAGTAGTAGTAGTAGTAGTAGTAGTAGTAGTAGTAGTAGTAGCAGCAGTTTGACCAGTATCATGATATTGCAAAATGATGACAAAACCCGCAGCATTTAGTGGATTCAAAAGTTAAGTAATTATACAAAGCAAATGCTCATGTTTCATTCCATGATAAAACGGTTCGTGTACTGCTAGTAATTCCCACACAATACTGGAATAAATATATCATGTAGGTAATTACGTTTAGAAATATTTTTATGAGATAATTAAAGCCTTAATTCTAAAATCAATTGTTCTGTAATAGTTTGTTTTCGAAATGCAAGAGAGAGAGAGAGAGAGAGAGAGAGAGAGAGAGAGAGAGAGAGAGAGAGAGAGAGAGAGAGAGAGAGAGAGAGAGAGCCTGCTGCAGAATAAACCTGAACAG
>NC_090725.1:153812723-153822723 GCF_036898095.1 Palaemon carinicauda | reverse complement strand
AATATCTTTATACTAATTCCCAGGGGTGAGATACAAAAGATCTGATAAATATCACAGAGTATGCTTACTCTCACCAATGTATAAAATGTTCACTATGATAATATTAGCCTGATAAGATAGACAATATGACTTTAATCAAGCAAGAGAACAAGCAGCCGTTAGAAGCAGGTACTCAACAGTCAGCCATATCCATGTAATTAAAGAGCTAACGGAAAGATCAACAGAGTTCAACAAACCATTAGATATGGAATTTATAGATAATGAGAAATCATTTCCTCTGTTAAAATTTCAACAGTAATGAAAACCATTCAGATACAAGGAATAAATGAAACATATGTTAGGAAAATTAAAGATGTCTATGTGGGAAATACAGCAATCGTAAAACTACACAATACGGTAAGAAAATTATGATTGAGAAAGAAGTTAGACAAGGAAACCAAAGTTCAATGCAAAATACCTTAAAAACTTAAGATTTGCAGATGAAATAGTGCTGTTTAGTGATTTATGGGAGAATTGCAAATGATAATAGAAGATTTGAATTGAGAGAGTAGATATGCAGGTCTGAAAAGGAATTTAAGTAAAACTAGGATATTGGTCGATGAAAATATAGGAAGATAAAAAATAATGGTTATGGAAGAACCTCTATAGACTGTTAAATAATGTAAATACTTAGGACAGAGAATATTAAAAGAAGGATAAGCATTGGATGTCAATATTTTGGTAAACAAAATGAGGTTATGGAAAGTAAAATACCTCTTTCTCTGAAAAGAAAAGTATTTAATCTGATAGATCTACCAGTAGTAACTTATTGATCAGAAACTTGGAGCCTTACTCAAGCTTTACAATATAAACTAGAGGCTATGTAGAGATTAATGATGGGATAAAGATCAAGAGAGAGAAAAAGAGCACCATGGATAGGAGAGCAAACTGAAATAGAGGATATTCTAACAGCATATAAGAGGGAGAAATAGACATGGGCAGGACATATAATGAGAATGACACACAGTAGATGGACAAAAAGAATAACATTATGGGTCCATAGAGATTCCAACCAAGCAGGGGAAGGAAGAGAAGATTATTGATTGACGAGGTAAGAAAATTTGATTTTTCAGACTGTCATCGAAAGACCATAAACTGACACGTGTGGAAGGACATGTCTGATGCCTTAGTTTTGCAGTGCAATAGCAATGGCTGATAACGATATACAAACAAACATATATATATATATATATATATATATATATATATATATATATATATATATATATATATATAAATATATATATATATATATATATATATATATATATATATATATATATATATATATATATATATATATATATATATATATATATATATATATATATATATATATATATATATATATATATATATATATATATATATATATATATATATATATATATATATATATATATATATATATATATATATATATATAAATATATATATATATATATATATATATATATATATATATATATATATATATATATATATATATATATATATATATATATATATATATATATATATATATATATATATATATATATATATATTATATATATATATACAACATATATATATATATATATATATATATATATATATATATATATATATATATATATATATATAAACAATATATATATATATATATATATATATATATATATATATATATATATATATATATATATATATATATATATATATATATATATATATATATATATATATATATATATATATATATATATATATATATATATATATATATATATATATATATATATATATATATATATATATATATATATATATATATATATATATATATATATATATATATATATATATATATATATATATATATATATATATATATATATATATATATATATATATATATATATATATATATATATATATATATATATAAATTCTTGCGAAACTGGTCTAGTGATGAGTGAATAATTTATTCAGGTGTTTTATTTATGTTGTCATATGAGCATTGAGCAGGTGAATAGCCAGCTCTCATTTAGATAAAAGTTTGATATGTAAATTACGTAAGACTTTCGTTGTTAATTTATTTGTATTCTTCATTCAAGTCAGTATATGTAAATTTACGTCATTATTAGGAATTATCTTTTTATTTCACGTATTTTGTTACGAAGTCTTACATAATATTTTCAAGAGTGCTATATGTTCTTTAAGAGTTTAGGCATTAGAGTGTAATTATTTCTTTTGTCTTAGTCTAAGGTTTTATGCATATTCGATTTTTCAAGTCAAGTGATTAAATAATTTTCAGAGTGTAATTATTTCTTTTTTCTTAGTTTAAAGTTTTATTCAGATTTAATATTTCAAGTCAAGTTATTATATAGTTTTCAGTACGTAACATTTTTGTTGTAATCTAAGTTTGTTCAGACTTAATATTTCAAGTAATTTATTGTCACGACCCTTGTCAGGCTGGGGTGTAAGTTCTTATTGCACGAATAGAGAGGTTAGTGATGGAATTTATATCCAATACAAAATTGGTCTGTGGTAACGAAAACACTTGGGAAAACTTAACAATATTTATTAACAACAATTTTTTGAAAAACCGACCTTGTGACTACCTTACAATTTAACAATTTAACACTAAACAAATAACAATTAATAATTAACACTTAACAACTAATAATTAGCAATAAACACTTAGATAATTAACACTTATCTAATTGATGATTAACAACACTCCCCAATGGGAAACAACACACTCTCAACAAGAGAGAGTCAAATAGTTAAACACCCAAATGGGTAAGCACCAACATTCCTCGACGGGAAACAACACACTCTCAACTAGAGAGAGTAAAAAAAAAAAAAAAACTAAAAAGGCTAAACTAAACAAAAATCCTAAATGCCTAAATGTTCTCACACTCTTTGAGGCTGGAGTAAAACAACACCCACAGCTCCAAATAATGTAGCGGCTCCACAGGCACAGCACCACTGTAGGGAGTACAGCTCCGTAGGACTCTTCACCAAAGGCAGGGAAATATGGCCCCAATCCAAAAAAAAAGGGTAATAAAGGATCCTACCTGGCAACTGTCTCCCTACTTTACACCAAGAAGCTCCAAGGCTCCTGCAGCTGACCATGGGGAGGATGCATCGATGGGGGTGTCTCTCCCGAGTCCACCTCAAAGCCGGGATCTATGTGTTGGCCCTGCGGACTGCAGAAAAGAACACGCAGGAACTGCAAAACACCGCAGGTGGCAGAAATTCACCTGCTAAAAGGCGTTGAAAGTTGACCTTGCAATCCTCGTAAAAGCCCCACAAGCCAGCTGCTGAAGTATGTCTTGGAAACCTGGAGCTCAGACTGTGCACTTTAGCAATCGAGTTCCTCACTGGTAAACTCCGGTGTCTCTTTCCATCCAAGGACTCGGAAAACACAAAAAAGAAACAAAGCGTCAAACTAGACACTTATAAATCATAAAATGAGTGGGGAGGAGCTTAAAGCAGCATTTCAACAAATAAAAAATACTTTAAATACAACCTTATACACTAAAGTTTTTACTCTAATTTTAGATAAAACAAATAGATGCAGAAACAAGGCTGATAAAAATCAAAACAAAAATTACGTTAATGCATATTATTTATTTTCCTATGTAAATTCTTTCAAATTGTTGTAATTTATATAGAATTTAATTAATTTTGTAAAGTGTGTATTATTGCAATCACCAGTGTTTATTTTATAATCGCTTGTATCCTATTAATGATTCGAAGTAAGAAGTTGTTTGAATAGATCGTAATAATAATTACCCAGTTTTATTTTGAGTGTACTATATAGACCTATGGATATTCAGTGTTTTGATATATTGCTGTCTCGGGTATTAATATTCTGAAGTGTAACAGATTTAATGTAAACACAAACAGATGTGTTTGGAACTGTAGAGGTTGTATAGCTTATGAGCCGTAATATATAATATTATATTTTGGTTCCCAGACACGGGACCAGGCCCTTGGGATTGAATGAGTCTGTTTTAAATATGGGTGATAATAGGCCGTGTTTTGATTTAAAGGTTTGAACTGAACAGTGTTGATAGGATTTTTTGTATTGTTACGATATATTTTTTAGAGAGGTATAAAATTATCTGTTAAAGTACTAGATGGCACAGTTTAATATCCAAGAGTTTTTGATTGACCCAAATGTTCAGGAATTGTCAGAGGCTAACGTAGCTGAAGCTCAGTGGCTCTTTATTCTAATGGCATGTGGCGGCAATGCAATGAGTAGAATGATTAAAGCCCAAATCAAGTGTCTAGCCTTAGAAGCATAGATAAAGTCGGGAAAGTTGTTGGAAGAAAATATTGTAGCAGCTCGTAAACTGTTGGAGGAAGCTGAAGAAGAATTTGTAGCAAGCAAAGACCAAGTGATCCACAATCTGAAGGCATGAAAGCAGATAGAGATATAGAGAATGAGATTCGACGAATTGCAGCAGAGGAGAATTTGCTTAAGTTGAAGAGGATGGCAGAACAAGAAGATAGAGAGAGAGAAGACTGGAAGAAATGGAAGCAAGGTGAGAAGAAGAAGAAAGAGAAGACGCCAGAGAAGTGGCAAGACATGCAAGGAGAATGGAAGAAAAAGAAAGAGAACGAAAATAAAAAAAGAGGGAACGAGAAGAAAAGGAGAAGGGTAAGGCAAGAGAGTTTGCACGTCATGCAAGGCAGTTGGACCTGTTGGACGCCCGTGCAAAGTCGGGAACACAGACAGAGGCATCCCCTGCTATGCACGATCCCGTGTTTAATGTGTTGAAGACCCAGAGGTTAATTCTAAGGTTCACAGAAGAAGCAATGAAAGAATTCTTTGATCATTTTGAAACGTTCACATCGACAATACAATGGCCACATGATAAATGGTCTGTGTTATTGCAGAGTGTTCTGTTTGGGTAAGGACACAGTGCTTACTTTCCTTATCTCAGGGCCAGGGAAAGAATTATCAATAAGTAAAGAGGAGTGTGCTGCAGGTGTACCAAATGACCCCTGAATGTTATAATGATAATTTCCGAAGTTTGTGGAAGGACGAGGAAATGACTTTCCTGGATTACGCTTATAAGGCATGACAATGTTTTAAGAGATGGACAGTGGCTGCTAATATTATCGGTAGTAAACCCTGCTCAGGGATGAAATTTCAACCATTGCTCCGACCAAGTGCCAAGCATTCACCAAACCATGGAAACTAGTTCAATAATAACTTCGTGAACAAGTTCACAGCAGATGTAGCGCTAGTACTGTTCCTAAGCAGAATATGATAGAACCACAGTAACAATCATAAAATCCTCCTCCTTCAAGTAACGTGAAAGACATGCAGAAGGTTAATATTGTCTGCTTTAAGTGTGGCAAGAGAGGCCATATCTGTAAGGAATGTTGGTCGAACAAACCAAACATAGTCGCCCAAGTGATTAAGGAGAATTCGACTTCACAGAATGAGAAGGCGTAGATACAATTGGTAAAGGTCGAAGAGAAAAATAAACCAGTCAACGTTTACACAATGAACAGGACAAAGCCAAACAGCGTGGATACCTTTAAACCATATATTTATGAAGGTATGTTAGCAGCAATAGACTGGAGTAGCAAACCATGGTCAATATATTGCATGACACAGGTTGTAAACATAGTGTGGTGATACGAGGAGTACACCCGTTAGTGGAACAGTCTCTCACAGGAGACTCGATTATTTTGAAGGGAATAGGAGGTAAAGAGTTTACCCCTATTTGCTGTTTGAAAGTGTCATGCGAGTTGGTGACAGGTAATTTTGATTCATTGGCTGTGTGCCGGTTAGTGATTACACTTTTGCGACCCTATAAATATCATGATTTAACGCGGATAACAAAAGGCTATCGAGTGCAATATAGCTACAAGTTTTCGTGAATAGTCAGTGATTAGTTTGAGGTCGGAGAAGTGGGATAAAACGTCGGCATAGAATAGTTATCTTGTGAATTACTAAAAATCTAATCAAGATGGCTATGTACAACACGGGCAAGGCTTGGAGAGACATCGCTGGACTCAGCAAAAATAAATTCCATGAGTTGGCGAAACAGGAGCTCGACCGTCTGATAACAGAGGTCACTAGTAACGTCAACCAATGTGACGGAAAAATATTCGCAGACATATTGAAACAATATGATCCAATAAACTGGAGCAAATCTGCGGAAAACATCAGCAAAATAATAGAAGAAATTCCAAAGAAAATCCAAGTGTTAAAAAGACTTATAAAGAAAGTCTACATCAATCAACACATTCCATCAAAGAACAATAAGAAGTCCAATATGGTGAATATGCTGATTGATGCAATGGGAAAAAGAATGCCAAAATGGTGTAATACATGTAAGATATGGTATTCCATTAATAATCCTCAACAATTGATTAGAAAAAGTGATGCCTGTCATGTCCCAACACATCCCACATGTGCTGAAATACAGCAAAAAATAAAAAATAAAGACACAAAGGTATTCTGCTCAACATGCTTAGTCTGGATAGAAAATATAATTAAATCGAGACTAAATCTGCAAATAGTTGAAGATAAAGAAGAGGAAGAAGAAGAAACAGAAGAAGAAGAAGAAGAAAAAGAAGAAGAAGAGAACAATGAACAGGATATGTGTAAGGATGCAGAAGAAATCATTGATATAACCTATGATGCCATCCAACAACATACTTATGAAGAAATAAATTACCAGATGGAAACAAATAATAGACCCAAGAGACTCTACCCGGACCTACATAATTTTAGGGAAGAGCAAGAACAAGAAAAAATAGAAAAGAAGGATATAGTCTGCAATATGCTGAAAAGAGGGAATTGCAGATTTGGCGAAAGATGCTACTACAAGCATCCAAAGATATGCCATAATTATGAAATATATGGTAAATGTGCGTATATAGACGGATATGGAGACGAATGCAGAGATCTCCATCCAAAAATATGCAAAAACCTAAAAGAAGGAAAAGGATGCATTTACAACAAAAAATGTCGATATATGCATCCTGCAACCATGAATGAAAGTAAGAAAACTCAGCAAACTGAAAAGAAAAATGAAAGCAAAAAAGAAACAAAAAAAGAAACAAAAAAGCAGGCCGTGTATATACCGCGCTTTGAACCAAGAGCCCCAAGATATGAGGCCTTTCAACCCAAACCTGCACATTTAGAGCCCAACTACAAAGAATGCATCTATAATGCCAGGGGTTGGTGCAGATATGGGGACAGTTGCAGGTATACACACACAAATAAATATGAAGGCGAAAGAGCAAATATAACAGAAAAGTTGGATTTTTTAATGGCAGAATTCCGGGAAATGAAGAAAAGAACATCATATCAGAACAGGAAGGAAGCATGGGAGAATCCATATTATTACCAATATTAAATAATGGGAATGAAACACAAACCATAATAGTAATGAATGCACAGGGTTTAGTCACGAGTAACTCTAAAAGGAAAATAGAGTTCTTAGAAGAACTAACCCAAATTGAAAAAATAGATATATTAAATATAAGTGAAACATGGTATTCCCAAGAGACTGGCAGTGATGACCAGATAAAGGGTTTCCAAACTTATAGATCAGACAGAAAAAATAGGAATCAAGGGGGAACCGCAGTATATGGAAGAGACACAAATCAAGGAAAAGTATGTGAAAAATACAGCAACACAGAATGTGAATTGATTGCGGTAGAATTTAAATTTGAAAAACTAATGAATATTGTAGTTTACAGACCCCCAAACACTAAGGAGTTTGACATAATAATAGATAAAATAGATGTTATATGTAGAAACCATAAAGACTGGAATATACTCCTATCCGGAGATTTTAACTTTCCTTTCGTGGATTGGAAAGAACGGATAGAAGAAAGTGGTTGTATGTATACATATAAAAAAGATAGTAATAGTAGCGCAGAAGATAAGAGGCAATTTGAAAAGCTTCAAGATATGCTATTAGAACATAATATGCAACAAATAAACCACATTCCAACAAGAAAGGAAAATGTCCTAGATCTAGTATTTGTGAATGAGGTGAATTATGTTAAAGAAATAATAGTGTATAACACGGGAATTTCAGACCACAATGTCATAGAATTGATAGTTCATTCCAAAGCAAGTGATCACAGAATTAATAAAAGCACAAAACTTTGGGAAGGATATGGAAAATATAACTTTTACAGTAAGAATATAAAATGGTCAGAAATAAATGAAGAACTGAATAAAGAATGGAAAAATGTATTTATAAGTGATAATATACAGGTAAATACGGATATACTGTACAAAATACTGGAGAAAATTGTTGAAAAATATGTACCGAAAAAAAAAACAATAAACAAAAGACGTGCATACCAAGAGACAGAAGAATCTTATTTCAGAAAATTAAAAAGTGGAAGAAAAATCTTGCAAAAGAAAAAAATGTGTGGAAAATGAGGGAAATAAAATGTAAGATAGAAAATGCAGAACAAAAGATTATACAGTCGAAAGAAAATGAAAAAAGGGACTTAGAAGAAAGGACACTTCAAAATATAAAAAGAAACCCCAAAGTACTTTACTCCTATGCAAAAAAGATGAATAATAGGAGAATAGAAATAGGCCCTCTAAGAATTGAAGGACGGCTAACGAATGAAAAAAAGGAAATATGCAACATATTAGCAGAAAAATATAAGAGTGAGTTCACGCCAAGAATTGCGAATGAGAATAATGAAACAGAAATGAGAGAAGAAAATGTTGAATATCTAACGGATATAGATATTAATGAAGCAGATATTGTCACGGCTATAAACGAAATTAAAAATGGATCGGCAGCCGGACCAGATGGAGTTCCAGCGATTTTGTTAAAAAAAAACTGCAAACACTATCGCGAAGCCACTTGCAATACTGCTAAGACAGAGTATAGATATGAGCGAGATATATGTTAAACATAAATTAGCTTATATAACCCCTATCTTCAAAAGTGGATCAAGACTAGAGGCAAGCAATTATAGACCTGTTAGTCTAACATCACATATTATGAAAGTGTATGAGAGGGTAATAAAAAAGAAAATAATGAACCATTTGGTCAAAAATAATTTGTTTAATATGGGTCAACACGGTTTCGTACCTGGAAAAAGTACACAGACCCAACTGATAGCTCACTATGAAAACATATACAATAATATGATAAATGAAAAAGACACAGATGTGATCTATCTAGATTTTGCAAAAGCTTTTGACAAGGTAGACCATAACATATTGGAGAAAAAAATGAGAAAGCATAATATTGTGGGAAAGATAGGAAAATGGGTAAAAGAATTCCTGCAAAACAGAAAACAGATAGTGGTTGCAAATGACGAGAAATCAGATGAAGCCCAGGTAATATCTGGTGTGCCCCAAGGTACGGTATTAGCTGCACTGCTATTTGTTATTATGATCTCAGACATAGACTGTGATGTTGAAAACTCCGTAGTGAGAAGTTTCGCCGATGACACAAGAATAAGTAGAGAAATTACTTGTGATGAAGATAGGAACTCACTACAAAGAGATCTAAACAAAATATATGAATGGGCGGAGATAAATAGGATGGTATTTAACTCCGATAAATTCGAATCAATAAATTATGGAAACAGAGAAGGAATGGTGTATGCATACAAGGGACCTAATAATGAGACAATCACAAACAAGGAAGCAATTAAAGACCTTGGTGTAATTTTAAATAGGAATATGTTATGCAACGACCAAATAGCAACACTGTTGGCTAAATGTAAAGCAAAAATGGGAATGTTATTCAGACACTTTAAAACAAGAAAAGCTGAACACATGATTATGCTTTACAAAACTTATGTGCGTAGTACACTCGAGTACTGCAATGTGATATGGTACCCACACTACCAAAAGGATATTGCGCAAATAGAGAGTGTACAAAGGTCCTATACTGCTAGAATAGAAGAAGTTAAGGACCTTGATTACTGGGAAAGACTGCAATTTTTAAAA
>NC_090725.1:153770223-153800223 GCF_036898095.1 Palaemon carinicauda | reverse complement strand
ATTTTTACTCACTGTACAACATGTCTCAGACTCAAAACTTGGTTAGTGCAACATCTACCTTTTCGAAATCCTGCTTGTTCATCTGTCAGCTTTCCATCAATGTTTCTCTCCAGTCTCTTTAGAATAAGCATACTATATATTTTCATAACAACTGACGAAAGAGTTTTTCCTTTATAATTATTATCCGGTCTTCTAATTTTTGTTTTCCCCAACAGTTCTAACAACCCATTCGTCAGGTTTTGCCTCTTCCTGCTACATTCGATAAAATAATCTTCCGGGGGTCACTTCATTTTCAGCCTTTATCATCTCGGCAGTTATTCTATCGTTTCCAGGGTCTTTCAATATCTTGAGGTTTTTAATGATAGCTTCGACTCTAAACACACTGAATTTATTCATTGCCACATCAAGGTTATCATCAGCTTCAGGTATATCCATCAAATTATTTCCTTTGTATCTCCTATTCATAACCTCAGTAAAATGTTCCTTCCAAGGTTGTCTTTCTTCAGCTTCTGCTGTTATTACTACAGATCCATCTCTCTTTTTGATGGGTATATGCTTCTTTTTCGTTGCCCCAGTTGAGATTTCAATAATAATTCTATTAGTGATTCTTAAATCATAGCCACTCCCTGAATTCATAGCTTTGTCAGCTTCATCTGCTTTACTGTCTAAATATTCTTTCCTTGTTTTCTTTTGGCTTTTACCTTTGAATTTTCATTACTTACTCGAAAACTTTTCAATAATCAATTTCTGTCTTTGTCTCCCTTTTATAGTATCTCAAATATCATTAGCTATCTATGACTTTCTCCTTGTAACTGCGTGTCCCAAGAATTCACTACCAACTGATTGAGATATGTTAACAATATCACACCCGGCTTCATAAATTATCTGTTCTTCGTCTTTGAAGTCTCTAAGACTACAAATAGATTACTACATTCAATTGTAAACGTTTCTCTGTGTTCTTCTTCTAGAAGCTAAATTGAAGCAAACCTAGGTATTGTATCTAACTTTCTGTTGAGCGTTTTCAATTCTAATTTCAGTGTGGAAATGAGGAGTTGGTGACCACTACCAATATCTGCACCTCTATACCTTCTTATATATCTCAGAGTCCTCCATTATCTTTATTAATGGCAATGCGTTCGATTGGATTTTTTTAATTGCCATATGGTGAAGTCTATCTCTATTTGTGGATGTCCTTGTGCTGAAAAGAGTACCCTCAGTGCTCCTTTTCATTTGCAACTTCGTCAAGACCCTCGCCACCCATCACAATCTCTATCCCTTGATTATTCCTTCCAACTTCAGTATCGAAGTCGCCAAATCACAATTTTCATATCTCTCTCTGGTATCTCATCTATTACACTCTTCAGGTATTCATAGTATTCACCTTTCTTTTCTTCAGGGGAATCATTTGTTAGTGCATAGCAAACTGTAAAATATATTAAGATATTTCCCATTGATGTTAATTACTATATTTTCCCAATCTAAATTCTTAAAAAGTTCTTCTAGAAATTATTTAAATAATTTAGGAGAGATAGGGGTTCCTTATCTCCCTTCTTTCCTCAATTTGAATTGTCTCACTAAATTGATGTAGTTATAGGATTGCTGTATTACACATACATATATATCTTCAAGTGTTCTAACAGATGTATAACCTTCTCTTCATATTTGAAGGACTTTTTTTACAGATAAAGTTTTGACAGAATCAAAAGATTTCTTATATTCTTTAAATGTCAAATGCTTTTTCAGAGACTTTAAACGCCACACATAAAGGTTTGTCGTGCTTAGTAGATTTTTTCATTAACTGATTAATTATATGGATGTGGTCTGCTGTTTAATATCCGCTTCTGAATCTTGCTTGCTCTCTTGGCTTATTAAAGTCTAGATTTCTCTCCATATTTCCTTATATGATCTTTGTAAATATTTCATATATTACTGAAAGTAAAGTTATTGGGTGGTAAATTATTTTTAGGTCTTTTGTGTCTCCCTTTTTGTGAAATAATATGATTATATATTTTTTTAAGCTAAAGGTATAGACCAGTTTTGCTAACATTATGTGTAAGGTTCAACGTGATTTTCTACCACAAAATCTGCGCATTCTATTATTAGATAATTTGTTAGGGCATCTGCTGCTTTGTCTCTTTTCATGCCTTTTAATGTTTTCTTTCTTTCTATTGTTACTTTCAGCACCGGCTGAGGTGTTTCAATATTTCTTATGGCAATGTCATATTTTATAACACTATTGCATATAATCGTATAGAAAACTACTGCTATTTTTATCCCTCCTCTTTTGTTGATAATATTTTCACTTTCATCTGTGAAAGCAAATATCTCTTGGCATCCTATTACGAGGCTTCTTTTCATTAACTTGATGATTCTTCCCTTCTTTAGTGATTCATCAAATCTTATCTGAATGTGTTTACGAATTTCTTGTGGTTTTAGTTTGTTTATTACTTTGGATAGTTCTTCTAATTCTATTTTATCTCACTTGGAATTTACCCTCATATACAATATTTTCTTTATTAGATTTTTGCTCGTGTTTTCTGGTAGTTTTTCTTTCCACCAATCTCTTGTGGTGCTTATAGTAGAAAAATTGTAAAATTACTGTTCATTTATTCTTTATTTGCTTTCATTTCATCACGTAGCTAGAAGTATGCATTTTGTATTGCTGAACTGAACTCTATCATAGTTTTCTGTTATTACTGGAGTGTTTATTTTCTTTCTAATAATTTTTTTTTCCTTAGATCTAGACAAATTTTTCTTTTCGCAATTCTATGGGCGCTTGACTTTAACTTGTTTGATGGTGTCACATCTTTTTAAAATAACTTTTCCACTGAGAATTAAATCTAGTTTGCTTTTCTATTCCATATTTGGACTTCTCCATTTCCATTTTCTATGATAATTTTTATAAAAAAAGGTATGCATGATTATTAGATTGTTTTTCATCAATTTCCAAAAACATGTCCCATATGATTTCTCTTTTCTCAACTCCTAATTTTCCTACAGCTGATTCCCTTCTCTTCTTATGACCTACTTCACATAAAAGTCACCCTAAAGCCAATGACAATAGAGTCTTATGTTCTTTTTAAGATATCTCTAGATTTTTATAACATCGTTTCTTTTTTCTTTTCTTTTCCTGGAATTCTATCAGTGATACTTCATAATTCTTCTATTATCTGCACAATTAGTAATGATGAGAAAACCCACTTTCATGTTCTACGAAGTAAAATATATGACCTTGTTTTAACTCTATATAAGATGTCCCAGTTTTTCTCATTTCTATTATATCACAATTTATAACTTTTAGCTCTTCTAATTTAGTAACACACCAACTGCTGCTGCTCTCACTTCTCCTATGCCACATACCTTCTCCTTTTATCCACTGATGTCAGTGATGTCGCTATTGGTAAAGTACTTGAGTAGGTGGTCAAAAGCCCATTGGCCTTTTTCAGTAGAAAACTCTCCAAGGTGGAATCCGCCTACTCTACGTTCGACCACTAATTGCTGGCGATGTTTTTGGCTGTTTATCATTTTCCTCGTTTTTACTAAGGATACTAAGGATTGGGTCCGTGCCTATACTTCCTGCCAAAATTCAAAAGGATATCGACACAGAAATTTAGGAATGGGCACCTTTTCTCAATGTCAGCGTCGGTTCGCCCACATTCACGTCACAAGGACACATTACCTGTTTACCATTAATTGACTACTCAACTTGTATGCCTAAAGCCATCCACATGTAAACTGCAACGTCCGTCTCATGAACATCTGCTTTACTCTCAGTGTGGATACCAAGACTTGGTATCCCTGAACATATTACTTCTGACAGGGGTACCACTTTTACCACTCAAATGGTGATATCATTAGCGAATCTCCTTGGAATCATCCTCCATCAGACAACTGCCTTTAGCTCTGCAGCAAACGGAATGGATGAGCGTTTTCACTGTATCCTAAAAGCTGTTTTGATGTCCTGCTACAATGACTCCAACTTGTTTCCCAAGTTTCATTGGGTGGTCCTTAGGATGCTCTGTATGTCTTCAGAGCTGAAATGGTGTATAGAGACCCATTGGTCATCCCTGCTGAATGATTTTGCTCTGCAACCTCCTCTGACAATCTCCAGTGCCGACATCATGTTGTGGGAAAATTTTCTCCCTGCTGCTAGACTTACAAGCCCCCAGTTAAGCAATACAGTACAAACCGAAATGTTTATACGACGCAATGCATATTTCCTTGCTCACCGTCACTAGCAAGCTGATGCTGATGTCCACTTACAGAGCCCTTTCCTCGTGGTCTGTCACACATCGAAGGCTTCCTTAATTAACATTTGCGGCAAAGAAGACTGGGTCTCTATTGATCACCTAAAATCTTTGTATCTCCTGCAAGATGACCTGCCTACAGTTCGGCCTTCAAAAGCAGGATGCCCTATTTCCCATGTGTTTCATGCTCGTACACTGTAATGGTACTGCTATTTTCTATCTCTTTATCTCTGACTTTCTCCTGTACTAATATTAGAAAACCTATTTAAACACGCCATGTTTCCTATTGTTTTAGTTTTTGTGACATTTTTGCTCTTAACTGCTTCTATGTAAACTCGTTATTCTTTTTTAATAAACCTCACCTACTTTCACCTCACATCTCTGTTAGAGCCTTATAGTTACGTTGCCAAAACTCGAAAGGAGTGTATAGTAACTTTTTATTGTTTATCCTTCTCTTCGATTTTGATATATTGGACTCGATTGATAATAGGAAATTAGATGACCTAGAGAATGCTGATGATGCTGTCCTTATTAGCAGAACAACACAGGTTTCACAATGCTTACTAACCAGAATGCATGAAATATTGCTGGATTGTGGGCTCAAGATAAATAGTTGAAAGGCAGAGATGATGAGAATGAATGATGAGAATGCAATGTAAGATGGAATATCATTGGAAGGCGAGAGGATTAATGAGGTCGAATAATTTGAATATTTAGGAACTTTACAATTGGTGTTTGACGGAAGATTTAAAAAAGGAAATCAGACAATGGGTAGGTTAAGTAAGATTTGGAAATCAAATGGCTTGAAATCACATAAAAATCAGGCTATATATCAGCTTACTGAAATCGATATTACAGTTTGGACATGAGTCATGGTATGACAAGAAACAATATCCAACAGATTTTGTAGACTTTGAAACAAAGACCTCAGAAGAATATTGGGAGCTAAAAGGTAGGACAGGATTGGAAATGAAACTATAAGAGGAATTACTCAACTACCATATGTAGATTATATCATGGTGAGGGATAGATGAACAAGGTTTGGGCATGCTCTTCGCACTCCCCGAGAGAGATTACTTCGACAAATTTCTAACTTGTCTCCACAAGGCACTAGAAAAGATAAAAGACCAAGGATTACATGGCTTAGGACTATGGAGCGCAAATTAGATGATGAATGGAGAAGTATTAATTTAAAAGTTCAAGATAGAGACATCTGGTGACATCTAACCGAGGCCCTTTCCGTCAATTAGCGTAGGAGATAATAATGATGAAATACTCTACAATGACTAATTTACTAAATATCTCGTCGCCTTACCTTCCATTACAGAGGTTCAATAAAGGAAAAGAAAAGAAAAAATAGGCTTCCATGACGAAACTTTTTTGGTGGCTTCGTAATACAAAACTATTATATAAATGAATTTGGATAAACTTCTATTTTGAAATTAAAGAGAGAGAGAGAGAGAGAGAGAGAGAGAGAGAGAGAGAGAGAGAGAGAGAGAGAGAGAGAGAGAGAGAGAGAGAGAGAGTACCTCGTATTTATGTATTCAAACCCCCCCCCCACAAAAAAAAAATCAATTTCCATGAATTCAATCGTTTCAGAAGTTGTTTGGTATTCGAAAATGGCAATCGAGTCTCGGCAACAAAAGAAGAGTCTTTTCTTCTCGGGTACGACTTATCCAGGGACTATTTCTTTTCTAATAAGATCTTTTTTTTTCCTCCTCCCGTTTTGGTAAAATTATAAAGCCACATGTGACATTTCTCTTTTTATATTTAAGATTCTGGGCTACATGACCGGGCTCTTGAGTTTTTGAGATCATAGAAACATCAAAGCCAACTAAGGGAAAAAGTTGCACTTTGAATTAGAAGTTCTAAGATGTTGAACAGCAAGAAGAAAGAGTCAAACGGAACGTAGGTAAAGTAGGTGCAACTAAGGGTCGAAGGAACGCTGGTCAGACTTTTAAGTGCTATTTTAACTACAGTTTACAACGAGAAGTGCAAATGTGGCATGAACCAACTACGGAGCTGGTTAGTCATTGGTCATATTTTCAGTTGGAAATGTGTAGAACTACATGCAATGAATTTCAAAGGATATATTAATATGCATGTGTCTTTGCAAGATGAATATTATTGTATAAACATACATAAATACATACATACATAAGCTGCCTCTTTTTGTACCCATTTTCTACTCTTCCTCATCCAGGGAGTTTTAAACAACTTTCATAAGTGATTCACACGTCGATAATATAGTCAGTCAATAGATTATCAATTTTACCTTCTTTTACACATGAAATATATTACTTTCCATCAAGTGTAAAAACGTCTTTATTTTCATTGTGTGAATGATTTAATGTCAATTTCATCTATCAGAGAACACTCTCTCTCTCTCTCTCTCTCTCTCTCTCTCTCTCTCTCTCTCAACATTGCTTAGAATATCTAGCCTAACTGGGGTTCCTAGAGGTTGGGAAATCTAACAAACACACCATTAAGATTACTACTATTTTAAGATACTGGAGTTCAAGAAGCTTGCAAAGCTTTGCAATAGTGGAGCTGTTTTCCTAAAATACTAGTGTGTTTAAAAGAAAAAGAATCTTTAACGGATTAACTTTGCTTCTTTCTATAGAATTTTCTTGCAGTCAGGTAAAATTTGTATTGGTTGCCTTTTATGGTACCAAATGTCACGAGAATGAACAGTAAAGGGACGATATATATATATATATATATATATATATATATATATATATATATATATATATATATATATATACATACATATCTATCTATCTATCTATCTATCTATCTATCTATCTATCTATATATATATATATATATATATATATATATATATATATATATATATATATATATATATATTATTATTATTATTATTATTATTATTATTATTATTATCATTGATATTAATATTATTATTATTATTATTGTTATTATTATCATTATTATAATTATCATTATCATTATTACTTGCTAAGCTGCTACCCTAGTTGGAAAAGCTGGATGTTATAAGGTCAGGGACTCCAACAAGGAAAATAGCCCAGTTAGGAAAGGAAAAAAGGAAAATTAAATATTTTGAGAAGAGTAAAAACATTAGAATAAATATTTCCTATATAACTATAAAAACTTTAAGAAAACAAGAGGAAGAGAAATAAGATAACAGAGTGTGCTCGAGCAAGAGAACTCTATCTCAAGGTAGAGGAAGACGGAGGCACAGAGGTTATGGCACTACCCAAGACTAGAGAACAATGGTTTGATTTTGGTGTCCTGCTAGAAGAGATGCTTCCCATAGCTAAAGAGTCTCTTCTACCCTTACCAAGAGGAAAGTGGCCACTGAACAATTAGTGCAGTAACCCTTTGAGTGAAGAAAAATTGTTTGGTAATCTGTGTTGTCAGGTGTATGAGGACGGGAGGGTATGTAAAGAATAGGCCAGACTATTCAATGTGTGTGTGTAGGCAAAGGGAAAATTAACCGTAGCCAGAGAGAAGGATCCAATGTAGGACTGTCTGGCCAGTCAAAAGACCACATAACTTTCTAGTGGTAGTATCTTACGAAGCTGGTCTAGTGTAGAGTAAATATTTTATTCATGCATTTCATTTGGGTGTTTAAGAAGTATTAGCCAGTGCATAAGGTGAGTTCCTCTGTGGTTGGTTCAAGTATTTGCATCATGTTTGAGAGAGGTTCTGCAAGTGTTATATTTGACACGTGTTTAGAAGGTTCTTGAAAAACCCAGAGTTACTGTTTTTTCTTTTTTTTATTAATTTGAGGTAGAGCTCCAGGGAGAAGGTTGCCTTGCCAGCGATGTTAGATTCTCCTGTTTAACACGGGATCGTTGGCAACCTTATGCCATTAGGCACAGCACCCAAGCTTCTAGCCCCTGGCTGTAGAAGGATCTAGAATAATTAAGTCAATATATATGCTCCCCTAGGGATGCATAGCAGCAAAAGGAAGCCAGTTTGTTCTGTGAATAGAGCCAACATCCTCTCTCTTAAGTACCTCAAGCGTGTGTCAACTCCAAAGTGAACAAGTCTTTACCCAACATATATCGTGTGTAGTGTGTTCCAGAGGTAGAGAAACTTTAAGGATGAATCCAAATTTATTGTGTTTTTGTAAGTCCTAATATTATATAAAGTTTTGTAACTGACACTGGGAGGTTTGTGCAAAAGCGAGAAGTGTATTTATTTTGATTTAACTGTTCAATTACTTTGTGTGGCTAGAAACTCGTTGGTTTATCAGTTACTTTATGCAATTTCTCTAGAGTTTAATCATTAGAGTGTTAAAGGTTAACTATTTTCATTATCAAGATTAAATATTTGCGTAAAATTTAATTTCCAGTGAATCAAGAGATCATATAATTTTCTGTATAATATTTTCTTGTCTTAGTCTAAGGTTTCATTCAGATTTGATATTTAAAGTCAAGTGATTATATAATTTTCAGAGTATAATATTTTTTGTCTTAGTTTAAGGTTTTGCTAGATTTAATATTTCGAGTCAAGTGATTGAATAATTTTCATAAGTATTATTTTCTTTTCTTAGTCTATTTTTTTGTTCAGATTTATTATTTTGAGTGATTTGTTATTGGTGTAAATTCTTTCAAAGTGTTGTAATTTTCATAGATTAATTTTCTTTTGTTATTTGTGTATTATTTCGATCACTAGTTTTTTCTTTCAGAACTCTCTCGTATTCCCTTTCAAGAATCAAAGTGTCAGATTGTTTTGAATAGTTCTTAATAATGATAACTCAGTTTTGTTTTATAGGAGACCATTGTATATTCAGTGTTTTTATATATTGTTGTCTGAGAGTTATATAATTTTTTCAGAGCTCAGGTATTATTCAAGTGTAAGAGATTTAGGTAAAAACAAACAGATGAGCTTGGAACTCGTGAGGTTGTGTAACTTGCCAGCAGTAATATATATGATATATACTTTTGGTACCCAGACCAGGGACCAAAATATAATATATTTCTAATGTCCAGACCTTCGGAATCGATCGAATCTGTTTTAAATATTGGTGATAACAGTGCCATGTTTTCATTAAAGATTTGAACAATTTAATGTTGATAGGATTCTGTGTATTTCTAGTATATATATTTTTGGAGAGATATAAAATTTATTGTAAAGTACAAGATGGCAAACCCAAATGTTCAGGAATTGTTAGAAGCTAATGTAACTGACGCACAGTGGCGCTCTATTTTAATGGCATGTTGTGGCCATGAAACAAGTTGAAGGATTAAAGCCCTAGTCAAGTGTCTAGCCTTAGAAGAGTTGATAAACTCGGGGAAATGGTTAGAAGAAGATATTGTAGCAACTCGTGAACTATTGGAGGAAGGTGAAGAAGAATTTGTAGCGAAGCAAGCACTGAAGGCATGAAAGCAGAAAGAGATGTAGAGGCTAAGATTCGACGAATTGCAGCGGAAGAGAATTAAATTAAGCTGAAGATGATGGCAGAACAAAAAGAAAGAGAGAGAAGATGGAAAGAAAGAGAGGCAGTATGAGAAGAAAAAGAGAGGGAAGAAGCCAGAGAGATTACAAAAAATGCAAGGGAAATAGAACCAAGAGATATTGCAAGACGAGAAGAAAGAGAGAGAAGACAGGAAGAAAGAGAGAGAGGACAGGGAGAAAGAGAAAAAAGACAGGAAGAAAAAAAGAGGAAACAGGAAGGAAAAGAAATAAAAGAAGCAAGACGCGCAAGGGAACTGGAACTGTTCAATGCCCGTTAAAGTCGGCAACGCAGACAGAGATGACCCCTGCTTTGTACGATCCCGTGTATAACCTGACGAATGCCCAGAGGTTAATTCCAAAGTTCCTACAAGAGTCTTCAGATGAATTCTCCCATCATTTTGAAACAATCGCATCCGACGATGCAATGGCCTGAAGATAAATAGTCTGTATTGTTGTAGAGTGTGCTCTTTAGGAAAAGACGTAGTACCTATCTTTCCTTATCTCAGACCAGAGGAAGGAGTACGAAGAAGTAAAGAGGAGCGTGCTACAAGTGTATCAGATGACCAATGAATATTTTAAAGAAAGATTCCAAAGTTTGAGGAAGGACAAGAAAATGACTTTCCTGGATTACGCTTATAAGGTATGACAATGTTTTAAGAGATGGAGAGAGGCTGCTAACAAGAGGGAGATGGCTGATTTATAAGAATTGATAGTACTAGAACAATATCTACAAGAATTCCTGAACATATTCGAATGTACATGAGAGAGAGCGAGATGAAGAAACTTGATAAAACTGTTTTCCTGTGTGAAAATTATAATATTATCAGTCGTAAACCCTCCTTGGGTATGAAGTTTCAACTGTCGTTCCGACCAAGTGTCAAGGATTCGCCAAACTATTTAAACCAGTTCAGTAATAATTATGTGAACAAGTTCAATAGCTACAGTGGAAGTACCACTGGTACTGTTCCAAAACAGAATGCGACAGTACCATAGCAACAATTGTCGAATTGTCCTGCTTCAAGTATCGTGAAAGACGTGCAGAATGTTGATATTGTCTGTTTTAAGTGTTGCAAGAGAGGCCATATCAGTAAGGAATATTAGCCGAACCAACCGAAAGCACTCTCCCAAGTGGTTAAGGATAATTTGACTTCACAAAATGCGAAAAGGAAGAAACAATCGGGAATGGATAAAGAGGAAGATAAACCAGCCAATGTTTACATGACGAACAGGACCCAGTCAAAATATTGCAAGATACAGGCTGCAACCATAGTGTGGTGATACGAGGAGTACACTAGTTGGTGGAATAGTCTCTCACAGGAGACTCAGTTATTTTGTAGGGAATAGGCGAGGAGGTTACCCCTATTTACCAATTGTAACTGTCATGAGAGTTGGTAACAGGTAATTTTGATTTTGCGGTTAATGATTCATTGGCTGTCATAGGAATAGAAGTCCTGCTGGGTAATGGGGTTCGTGGAGCGCTGTTTGTGCCTTGTCCTATTGTTACGGAGAAACCTTTGAAGTATAATCCCACGACTGAACTCGAGAAGGAATGCCCTTCTCTGTTTCCTAGTTGTGTGATGACTAGGAGTATGATGAAGAAAGTGGCTGAAAAAGAAGAAAAAAGAAAAAGAAATTATAAGAACGATGAACTTGAAGGATTTGTTTTCCGAAGAAGAGGAATCCCTTGACGGTACGCAAGAGAACTCCCGAGCAAGCTCGAGAGAAGAGGAATGACAGACGAGTGAACAAGAAGACAAAGAAGAAATAGACCTTGAAAAATAGAAAACTCAGCATTAGAAGTAGGACAAGCTAGTAGGAAAAAGCTGATAGGATTGCAACGGAAGGATGCAACATTAACAGAGTTATTGTACTGTTTGGTGGACGAGACAGAGGTACAGCAGTCTCTCACCTGTTATTATCTTAAGGATGGGTTGCTTATGAGGAAGCATAGACCCGCTGATATCTCTCGGAATGCCAAACAGGAGATATACCATCAGATATTGATCCCCGCACCTTTGAGAAGGCAGGTGATCACTGTAGCGCACAATACGGGACACATAGGAATAAGGAAGACAACGAAGAAGATTAAGAAAGACTTTTTCTGGCCTGGGTTGCATAGGAACGTGAGCCTGTTTTGCCGTGCATATCACGCTTGTCAGATGGCTGAAAAGCATAACGAGAGCCTCATGGAGACTCCCTTATACCCGATTGAAGAGGACCGAATAAAATGTTGGCAGATCAAGGTAAGAATTGAGAGGAAGCAAATGGAGGATATGTCTAGGATTTGAGGAAAAGGATTGGCGAGTTAAGGAAATTTTCCCTAAGAAGCATGAAAATGAGGAGTCAAGGAAAATCGAAGAAAAGGTTTGGCGTGAAAAGTACGAACAAACAGTATGTGGTAAAATATCAGGTGTTGGTCTACTTACCAATAAGGAGATCCCCTCTCGCCAATGAATTCCAAGAACCATTCCGGATTTTGGAGAAGAGCAGTGACCGGACTTACATTATAGAGACAAAAGAAAAAAGTTGTATCAAACATAGGTATTCTATATGCATTTCTGTTGGGTGCTTTCAGTTTTTAGTCCATTTGCCACTCATATGATTTCCATTGTGGACCTATGAATCTTCTATAGTACAAGGTATTATGGTATATATGTAATGCCATGGGGTTTGTGAAGTATTTCAACTGGGTTGTCCTCTTGACAAGTTTGGGCAAATGCTGGAATATGCAAATTTGGGCCGCCATTATATAAAATTCTGTTTTGTTCAATATCTCTAGAAACTGGCAAGATAACGTGTCATATGGAATGTCTAAATGTGTTGTTATACCTGTGAAGACCTTTTGAGAATAATATTCAAATCTTATAGAAGTAAATAAAATTCGAACATATTGCCAATGGTTCTTTCAAGTTAAAAGGTAATGCTTATGTTTATACTCTATACTGTCTATATAAAAACCTTCACATAGGTGTTGCAAGTGACACTGGGAATCTGATACTACATCATCTCGAATCATGTACATATCTGTGCTACAACTTACTAATATGATATGTAAAAATGTGTAATACTGGAAACATTGACACACATCTGGATCTATCTCTTGAAAGAAAAAATCCATCCAAGCCAATGTGACTGTATCATTCTAATTCAGGACATTGATAAAGCATGCAAACAAGTCAAAAGTTAACATTTCATGTGAACCTATCACAAAACAATTAAGCTAATAAATGTCTGACTTATCCTCAGAATAGTCACTGTCCTTTTTATTTGCTTGATCACTGGCTGTGAAAGGGTTATGACATCCGTCTGTGCCTCCACACATACAGTAATCAGTGCAGGATAACTGGGTCCTTTGAAAAGAGCAGGCTGTAGAGCTGCAGGCCTTGCCCTCTGCTTTGCAACCGCAACTGAGGACATCAATTAGGCCTGGAGGAGCTGGAGTATTAGCAGCTATTGTAGATGTTGGGACTCCATCCTTTACCTGCCATCGGAACTTACTGATCAGCTGCTTTCCATAATATCATTTGGAGATATGTCCGGTGTACATGGAGCAGAAGGTTGGTGTCTGTAGGAGGCAGGGCCATGATGCACATTGGTTTCCCTCTCTTTGTATACATCCTGTAGCGAGCAGCATTCATTGAGGTCTCTGATGGTTGGCCATATAATGCTGTAAAGAACTGTTGGCCTGTCTGCAAAAGGTCATTTTCTGAGGCCTCTATCTCACCCAGTATCTCAGACAATCCAGGGAAGTTTCCTACATGCAAGACATTGAGAGCACTGACTTTTCCTTTGTTAAATGGATAGGACACTGTGTCACAACCACTTAGCGCATGCATTCCTAACAGCTGCAAACACTTAGGACTAAGTTTCTCACTGGATGCATTGATGTCTACAATGTCTCTATTCCAATGTTCCATCTGAACTTTACATGTAAGGTGCAGTTGACTTTTCCAAACCCAGTAAACCAGCAGCACTAAGAAATCAGTATCATCACTGAGGATTCTGACTACACTGTTACACTCAGCTGCCTTCAAGAAGTATGTTATCATTGTGACATCAGCTTCATCATGTAAAAAACAACTGTGTTTTATCTCCCATGTTGAAAGAGGATAGTACTCTAGACAGCTGCCTTTAGTTGTGTTTGTTCTTCATAATGGCGTCTCTATTTGGGAGTGGACTACTGATAGTCAGGTTGTAGTTGGTGCTACCTTCGCCACCACGTCGCATTCTCTCATGGTCTTTGGCTGATAGATCATGATACTTGTCAAAGACTAGAATCTTGACACTATCAGGAGGGTAGAGTGAAAGTCGGTGCTTAATACTCTCAACCAGGATAGATGCATCAGCACCATGAGGCCATGCAATGTGATAAAGCAGCTGCTGTGCATCTACAATAATGGTGTTTGGAGCCATTGGGTTTTGCTGTAGCACACCAAGACGTCTGGCAAGTAAAGCTTTGTTGCCCTTACACAAACAGCCATACTCATCAATGAGTGAGGAAGGGACAGCACACAACTCATACTGAAAGATGCTTTCTAACTGCAGCTGACGCTGTTGACCAACTATAAGCAGTCGGAAAAATATGGCCTCCATGTCAAAGACAGTCTTGTTACCAACCTTAATTCCATGCTTTAGCTGTTCTATTGTCTTGATGGGACTAGAAATTTTTGCGTGGAATCCAGATGGCAGTGTCTTACGAAATGCTGCTGCCATCTTTTGTCCAAGCAACAATGCATCTTCAACAATGACTTCCTTTGGAGCAACCTGGCCATTTACAATGTTATATAGGACAGCACTCTCAGCTTTCAGTGGGTAGGAGTGCTTTGCCAGCTCTGCAGCAATTATCCCACGATCATCCTTCTCCTGCCTTTTTTCACCTTCCTCTTTGTGTTTTGTCTATGCTGTTGTATTGCAGATTTTGCCCAAGTACAAGTTTTCCATGGCCTCAGAGAGGTAAGCAGAGATTGGGAATGAATCAATCCATTCTGTAACTAACTCTGGTGACAATGTTATACCTTTCATACCGCCCTTTCCTGTTTTGATAGCAGTTTGTTCACCAAACTGATCACTTGATGTAGAATTCCAAAAGCCTTCATGGTGCCGATAGACATGTGCACCAGCAATGAGGTCTGTCTTGACATCATCTGGTATGTTGTGCATCTCCAGCAAATGCCAGGAGATATATCTGGCATAATGGATATGACCTGCACTGAAGAAGTAAGGAAACATTCGTTCTAAGCATAGTTGTTGAAACAACCAGTCTCCTTCCCTCTCTGCATGAAGAAACTGATGTACAAGGAGGGTTGGTTTTACAAGATTATCCACCCAGTGCTTGCCTGTTGGATGCTGCCGTGCTTTTTCTATATGTGCAGATATTTCATCAAATGTTTTTTCACCATCCTGAAGAAGATGTTGCAGCAGGACAACTGTCACCATGCGAAATGCTCTCATAACCCTTACCCATGCCTTTCCTCAGATAATCACTGTGAGATGTCCAAATGTTGCTCCAACAAGAACATCAAGACCTGATCCTTTCATTAGAGTCCTGATGCATCCCAAGAAAGACATGATTATGTTCATTGCTCCTGGACGAAGTATAACATCTCTGAACCTTTTTGGTTACCACTACTTGATCTGTTGGGCTACCATGTACAACTGCATATCTATCGATAGGTTGGCATAATCCATTCCCTGTTCAGCCTGTGACTTCTTCATGTACTGTAGGTGAGTGATGTAAGCACTGTATCGGGATGAGAGGGTGGTAAATCTATAAGATGGCCAATTAGATATACTGTGGCAGCTCTGGGTGAAGGTGGACTTTGCTCTCTGGCAACCTTACTATCAAATCCACCCCACTCCATGGTGAGTGTATTTAGCCACTGCGCATCTTTTTACTGAGCAGACTTGAGGCTCTTCTCCCTGGAACATACATCCCTGTATGGGATTCCTGTTGTTATTGAGACTACAGGAGGGTAAAGGTGTTTTTGGCCCAGTGTAGTGCTGCAGTACAATAGGCTGGGTGATGCTGAGAGATTGTGCCAGTTTTGCACAGGCAAGGAATACTAAGGTTCATAACTTCGATCTCAGCACTTCCCCTCTCATTAGTACCAGCAGGATTCATTTGAAACGCATGAGCCATAACATATGTCTCTCGACGCCCATTTGGAGTTGAGACCTGGAGGTCAAAATTATCAAGCCAACCAAACACTGGACCCGCTCTCTGAGTCATGCCCATAGCCTGATGAAGTAGACTGATTTTGTGTCCCACAAATTTTGCAGCTAACTTTTGGATGCGTATTACCTCATCATATGAAACTGTAAAGCCATGGTCATTCAAGAGCTTGATTAATTCAGACTTTCCATACTATTGATGAAGCTTCACGGCTAGTCCAAGTGTTGTCTGGTTTCTAGTTCCTGTGATAAGATTATGTATAGCTTGACTGAGACTCAGAGGTTTCTGAGTTACCTGGCCATTCGATACCAGTTCTGAAATCATCTTAAGCAATGTGACACTTGTCAGCTTGAGTGTATTGTTGCAGGTAAAGTCTGCAAATCGTAAACTGCATTATTATACTGCACAGATCTTGCTTCATGTCTGACTTGCCTAATCACTGCATCAATACCCTCTTCATCGGCTGAATCTGCTTTGAGTATCTTCAAAGTCTTACCCATAAAATGTCTAAGCCCTACAACTGAGGCGCAACCTTCCATGCGTACAACCACGATATCATCTTCTGAATAGCTTATAAGTTTTGTAAACATCTGCTGGTGTGACAGGAGACCTCCAAGACCACAGTATGTATCATGTAGTTAAATAGACGTCCACATGCGTAGATGTTGATTGGCATACATATCATCTATTACCATCTTTAGTGCATCATCATCTATTATAATGGGAGGGGTTGACGAATTAGTGTATTTTGGAATGATCATGAATTCATCATAACACCTTTTGTGGTACTGTGCATCAGCAGCAGGTAAATCAGCAAGAGCCCCTTTGATGCGGATTTCAACCTGTGTGCCCCATTCATCCTTTCTCTGTTCACACACATCTAAAAGTACATCTTGAAAGGAGAAAAGTTCAGGGTGATCCTTGGTCTCACATTTCACAACTCGTTCCCATCTGTCTGGGTGTTTTGGGTCTTTTGGAACACAATCTTTGCCACAGATCAAGCAATGTTTTAGGAAGTGAAAGATGGGAAGTTGAGACCATCTTACCCTGAAGGTACTTGGCTCTTCACTCTCAGAAGCTGAAAAACCTTGTTTTCTTTTCTTGGATAAATATTTAGCCACATTTTGCTTGGAGGTGTATGTACAATAACATGTTTTAGGACATTTAACAGTTGCATTATTTCCAGACGAATCTAAAATGGCTTGCAACTTCACATGTAAATTATCGTCTCTCTCTTTAATGCACTGGATCATTGTGGTGATGCCTTGGAACTTAAAAGTTTGAAGACCTCTCTCCATATGATAGGATGGTATCAGACAGGATTCACTTGCCATCTGAGAAGAAAGTGCCACCACTAGATTAACATGATGGAACAACTTGATGCCAAGCTTCATGCCAGTGTGAGATTCCTGTAAATAGATAACTTTATATTAGTATTCAAGGACAAAACGATGGTACACAGTGTGAAAACATCAATTGTAGAAACAAAAAGGAGAGTCGCAGTAAACTAAAATATAACTGTCGGCTGATTAAAAGGTTTTATTGTAGTTAGCACAGACTAGCTAAAGGTGCTACAAATAAAGATATAGAATTATATGACCTTTTATTTCAAGTTCTAGCATTTTGTTTCTGTCAATCACATGTTATCCTTATTTATTGGTACTGTCATAGACTGGCAGTGTCTATGCAGCAATTGAGAAATGCCCATCCCTTTGGAGCAATATCACTCATTTGCTTGGTAACCTCTGGTCATACACTGTTCCTGCAGAAAGCTAATCATCAATAAAGCTGCCCTGACGATTAGTACTACATTTCCGTTAAAAATAATCAAAGTATGCATGTTACTGCCTTCTCTGAAATGGTGCCACGGGTCTAGGCCATATCATTTACAATACAAATGAGCCCAGCACCTAAATTCTGGCAACCCATTTTACATTAGGGCAAAATATATACCTACCACAACATATTTAATGGGTTTATGATATTCCTTGACCTTAAAAACATAGGTATAGACACCAAATTCTTCATGTTATCATGCATAGAACCAAAGACATAACAGAAAGTAGATTTTTCAATAATGGCAGCCATAATTTGCATATAACGCAAATTGCTCAATGTCGTCATGAGGACAACCAACTTAAAAAACCTTAAAAATCCCTAAGGATTGCAAATCCATCAAGAAACCTTGTACTATAGAACATTCATAGGTTACCCATTTTGGCAAATAGACTATTTAATTTCAGTTTGGTAATGATGAGCTGGTGATCACAACCAATATCTGCACCTCTATAGGGTCTTATATCTCTCAGAGTCATTGTCTTTTTCTTAATGGCTATGTGATCTATTTGATTTTTGTAATTGCCACATGGTGAAGTCCATGTATATTTGTGGATGTCTCCGTGCTGGAAAAGAGTACTTCTAAAAAAAATAATTTTTTTAACAAAATCTTAAAGATGTGCTCGATATTCATTTGCGACTTCACAAAGACGCCCAACACCCACCACATTCTCTATACCAGTATTTTTCCTTCTAAATATAGCATTCAGGTCACCAATCAAAATTTCATATCTCTCTCTGGGATCTCATCTTTTGCACATTGCAGTTTTTCATAGTATTCATCTCTAATTTCTTCAGAGTTATCATTTATTGGTGCATAGCAATCTATAACACTCATATTGCACTGCTTTGATTTTAACTTTGCAAGTAACAGTATACTACAGTATTTACTGCTCTCCACTCTATTAATGCCTTTTTTGTTGTAGGCGTCATCATCGTTCGTACCCCATTTCCCTTACAACGTGTTTCAATTAGGACTAAGTTATCCAAACCATATTTCCTAAATTCTTTCCACACTTTCTGTAATTTCCTAATCTGAATCATGGTTCTAAAATTTCAATTACCATTTTTCAATTTTTCTTTAGTATTCATAAGCCAGGCGTTTCTTAGCACCCCACTACACCTGTGACTGGGAGCCATTTTGTCATTTTCTTTTCTATAGATTGACTAAATCTATAGAGTATTAATTGGTTAGATTCATTAAAGGATAGAGAGTTCCTTGTGCTGCGCAGTGACTATCTAAGGAAAGTGACCCTTGCTGTTCCATACTGATTCCAGTAAGATCTACCGCCAGGCATCAGGAGTAGAAGCTGAAAAGATATCTTGTCTATTTCCTTAAATCCAATCCGTAGCCCCACTACCATTGACTTCATGGCTTGCTAATATATAACGCCTAGCAAGTTACACACACACACACACACACACATGCACACACTCATATTCATATATACTCACACACATACACGCACACACACACACACACACACATATATATATATATATATATATATACGTTGTGAATATTTCCTTTCTTAACTGTAATTGTCTCGCTGTCTTTTTTTTTTTTCAGAGTGCTGTACTTTCCGTACAGGTATATTCTGACATAAAGTTATGCTATTCCTTGTCTTTGAAGGGCTTTCATTGTTGTCGAGCTTTTGACAGAATATGAAGCTTTCTAATAGTCTACAAATGCCCTCTGTTTGGTGTTTCATTAGCTGGTTAATTTTACTGCCAGCTATATGAAAATGTAAGTTACACAATATCTGCTTCACTGTCTTATTTTTTTATTGATTAATCCAGAACAAAAAATAGCAAAACAGTAACAGCTAAAGAAAATAAGCTTCAACATACATAATAATAAATATATTTACTTTAAAGATGATATTTATAAAATTTTAAAGTATTAGAAAAAAAATTGCAATGCACCTATTAATAGTAATTAGACCCCCTACTTTTCACACATACAAGCAAAATAATGCTATCATACATAATTTCAGATATAAGGACTTCATAACAATCAAAATAAGATAAAATTTTGTATGATAAATTTCAAGTGGAAATCCTAAATTTTCAGAGATAATAAAAAATCAGAAAATTATCAATAAACTCTTTAAAAGGAAAACTCGAAAGTATCTACTACTCGACAGGTCATTTGGTGTGAAGAGAAAGGTACATGAGCCAAAATTATAAACTTTTCGTCTAAAAATGAAAAATAGGGAAAAATTAACATACTTGAACAAACATATGCAAAATATGTTGATGACTTCCTATTGGTATATATCTAAGGCAACATTGCACCAAATATCAGGTCATTCTGTTACAATGCAAGGACAATGGAGACCAAAACATACCCTTTTGTTAGAAAATGGCCAAATTTCAATCAAATTTTTCAAAAGTGTGTATCAATCTATTTTTTTAACACACCTAGGTATTTGCCCACTCATTTTGTGACAAATTTCTGGTCACTTGACCCAGAAATGACTGAAATGAATTGATTTGAAGATTTAACAGCAGGAGGAAAAGAAATCTCAGGAAAAACAATCGTTCTCCAAGACACAGAGGTTCGTCTGGTTAATAGTAACTTCCACAACAGAGAAATTGTTCCAATAGGGAATGGGTGGATACTAAGGTGGGGTGAATGGAGTCAAGTAGGACAGGTCGTCCTTCTTCCCCATCCGACCCTTGGGCTTAGCACTGTAGCTCTTGGGACTCTTCAAGGAAGTTTCCGATTCATCGTCTTCACCGTAGGACTGGTTGTCTTGTTTTAGGATGTGCTGAGGTCTCACACAAGTCACAGAAGTTGTTGAAAGAAGCAATTTACATAAGCGCTATCAATAAAGCTGATAATTCATAATGAGGTCAGCGTACTATAGAAATGACCCCTTTTAGCTTATTAGGTGCAAGTTGGGGTAGGAGCTCCTCCTCCTTAGCATCCAAAAGAAAATTAGGGCCGAGGATATTGTCATCCATAGTCATTATAAGGGCCTATACACTTGGATTTGGCGCTCTATGAGAAGGTAAAATTCGTCGTTGGAGGCTGAAAAAACTGCATGAGATTATTTAAAGTTATAGGTAATTAATTCACTGTAAATGAGCATCATGTGGGTAACAATAAACCTACTGTATACACGAAGGGATAATTTTTTTGTCAGTATTGTCTAATAAACTTCACCCTAATATAAGAACAATATACTACTATTTCCATCATAACCATCGATAATGCCATGGAAATGTGCACCATGTGGGGCCCCAATAAAGTGAAGAGTTTGGTTATTTTTGTCTACATAAACTCCACTTTTGAAATACAAAATGCACTAGAAAGAACTGTATAGCACTAGGCTCTACTTATAACAAAAATTTCTAAATATTTCTACTATAAACATCAATTATCTAATGTAAATATGTACTGCATGGGGCAATATGGAGATCATGTTTCCTCGTAGTCTGGGGAGCTCTGCCCATCTGGGCGTTGTGTACCGCACGTGTATCACACACCCTCGTACACGATAACAGTATTTCTGATTTTTTCTTATATCATCGTTATTGCTCTCCCATTGCACTGATAACCTGTTTAAACCTATATGTACTTGAATCACTGTGTTTGAATTTTTGTGCCATTATTGCTTGGAATGGGTGGTATATAAAATCATGCTCCGTCAAAACAGAGTTTGTTGTATTCGTCTCATCTCTCCATTATCACCTAACAGGCACCTCATGCATTGGTGACCAGTGGAGTGTCTGCTACCTCTCGCCTGCCCCCTGACCGCTGTGCCCTAATGTTTGAAGATGCCACCCAGAAAACCTGCCTCTTCAGCACACACTGCCTCAATGAATCTACTGCCCTTCGCAAGAAGAAAAGTGTTAGCCTGGATCAAGTGTGCTGAAGTCCAACTGTGCATCAAGGGTGATCCTTCGGCAGCTTCATGAGAAACCTCCCAGTGACTGTGTGAGCAAGGGGATACCCTGATAATGTACGACGCCCTTAAATCATACCTCCTAGAGCAATACTCGCAATCACTGACTGCCTACAAAGTGAAACTTTTTCAGCTGTCTCAACAATGCTTGGGGGACCAGAAGGCTTTGCTCACTATCAGGGAAATGACCAGTATTGCTTGCCGGTAACCTTCCGCAAACAGCTCTCCTCATAAAAGTGAATCTACTTCGTATCCTTTGTGTATGGTGCCTATCTGAATCTGTATGTGTTGCCATCCCAGATGTCGATATTTTGCCTATGAAGGACCTAATGACCTGGACAGTCAGTTCAACACGTTCCATAACTCCTTCAACGCCTCCATTCCTGACGAAGTGGACAACTATTTAACATCCACTGAAGCTGACGTGAATGCGGTAGGACACAGACGCCTACCCCGTAATGTTCTGTGACAAGGCCACCCACCACCAACATATACCACACCTCGCGCATGCCCCAACTTACGACTTCTCCAGCCACTTATTGATGCTCATCGGCTGCAGTTATGTTACTACCATGCCAAATTCTAGTCTGCTGCAAAGAAATGTGCAAATGGTTGTCTGCAGTCAAAAAATGTGAATGTAGGCCATCGCTTTCTGCGGTGGCCTACACTGTCACTAATGTTTAGTTTCTACATGATGAAGGTACCAGCGTGCAATTTTTGGTATACACCGGTACTTTCCGTTCAATACTACCATGGCCACTTTCCAGCACATGCTGTAGTCTGCTCAAGTCTCCCCATATCTGCTTTGTAGCTGCCAACGGATCTGTGATACCCACCTACGGCTATGAAACACTCACATTATCGATTGGAAGTGCCAACTATAACTTGAAGTTTCTCGTGACTGACATCACATTGCCAATCCTTGGTGCATATTTCCTCTCACAATTCCAACTCCTGGTCGATTTCGCTCACCGTCGGTTGGTTAATTCGTATTCGTACTCCTCTACACCTCTCCAATCCGACCCCTCCGACCTCGCTCTCCACATCAGCCCACCTCCTCACTTCATACCCGGAAGTTTTCTGTCAAGAACTTGGTCAAACCTTCACGGTTCCCTCTAAACATGGTATTTATTACCATATCAAGACGACGTGTTCCCAATGTTTGCCAGACTCAGATGTCTGGCACTGGATTGTTTGGCAGCCTCTAAAATTAGCCTTGCCGGAATGGAAGAAAAGGCCCTTTGCCAAAATACCTCAAGCCAATGGCCATCACCCTTACATATCGTCGTGAAGAAAGATGGCTCTCTGTATCTCAATGGGGATTACAGGCACCTGAACATGAAGATCACTACTTCTTCCCAAACATCGCCGACATGACCTACTACTTGCACATAACGGGGATTTTCTCAACTCTCGACCTCCTGAAGGGGTATCATCTAATTAGTTTAGTACAAACCTGAAGTGTGCGTCTCTTGGCTGAAACCATTTAGTGTGATGTAAGTACGCAGGTTGCGTCCATTGGACTTGTAAAGATAGAGAAAAATTTTTCCTGTATGAGTTATTTGTCTACAAAAGGGTTAATAGCTACAATATTAAAGTTAAGGCTGATTAAATAAAAGCATACCATTAACCTCAAAGAAATGGACGACTTTTGATTATTTTCTTAGGCCTGAATATATATATAAAAAAAAAAACACACACACACAAAATGACCTTCTAAAGTATAACTCTGAACCAAAGTACGTTACATTGCAATAATCAGTCTAAAAATACTTTTTACTCTTTCAGGAATCAAACATATAATAACAAAAGGAATAGAGCTAAGATACAATAATGAGATGTATCGAAGAAAATGCAAATGAGAGTAAAGGGAATGAAGATGCCTTCATAAGCAAGCAAAACAAAGAGCCGGTGTAAAAATATGTGCACTTATAACGCTTGCCTGAACCTCAAAGCTCTATAATAAGACGTTTGTTTGTTGGAAGGCGCTGTGATATTGCGGCATCTTTGAATTCACACACAATATTACCTCGGTGGGTTTAATCTCGTAAGCACTTTAACAGCAGCTGGGTACGTTGTGCAACAACTCTCTCTCTCTCTCTCTCTCTCTCTCTCTCTCTCTCTCTCTCTCTCTCTCTCTGTGATTTATGCATTAAATCGGGTAACAATATTTCTCATGTCTATAATTCAATATTTCTGGAAGTAATTGAATATAACATCCATAAGATTCGTTAAATTGGAAGGGAATGATACTTATTTGTTTGATTGTTTTGATTAATTTCATAATATATAGAGAAAGGCTTTTCTTCAGTATATCGTTCTATATAGATTTTATTAAGAAAATTAAATTAAATGTTGTGTCACATTATTTGTCTGTTAGTTAACTTTTTGCATACTTCTTGCGTGATGCAATGGCAATACCTAGTTTCAGAGGTATCACTGAGGAATATGACAGTATTTTGTCATCGATTTTGATAATATCGACAGCATATGGTAAGCATAGGTATTTCATTTAAAGAAGGCAATATTTATTATGATGATCTAGTAGATCGACGTCTATATTAACTTATATAATATATAAGAAATCTTCATTGAAGTTGTTGATTTTTGCACCAACATGTAGATACCACCAAGAAGAAGAGCCCCAACTTTGACGTCGACATTTGTTAAGGTAACGAAAGTTTATTTATATTTTTTGCTCAAAGAGGGTCCAACTAGACCTGATGGATACTAAGCTCTAAGATGATACCAAGTGTAGATGGTAGTATGAGGAGGTTGGCTTTGTTATTTAGGTGGGAATGTTCTATGATCAACAAGATCATCCTAACTCAGCCTTGCTAAGAGGCTGGAGCTTATTCTCTCCTGCTACAGCATCACCTTCTCACCTTGTCCAAAGATTAAGTCCTATATCATCGCAGTTTCCTTTGACATTATGCCCATTCATCAAGTTACCACTTACATACTAAAGTGAAAACATGAGAAAGTTGGCAGGGCAACATGTCGTGGCAATGTCTGCCACAAAGGCTAAGCAAAAAAGTCAATACGTAAATTATTGGGCAATGGTATTGAAAAAAAATAAAATTAATAAACAACGATGATGAAGAGAAGATGAGCCATTAGTAGGAGAGTCAAGAGACGACAGCCCGCCTAAATGACTGTGCATTATGGAGCATAATGCTATCAAGTGGCTTCACTTTTGAACAATTATTGGTATGTATGAGAGACTTCATTTATTTGAAAATAAACCGAAGGGGGTGAGCCATTCTTGAGGGTTCATTTATGAAAGAGGAACAAATGTTGATCAAACTAAAAGAGGAAAAATTATTAATTCAAATTACTTAAGAACAGTTATGTGACTTTGCCTTCGTAAATAACTACCCTACGAGAGAGAGAGAGAGAGAGAGAGAGAGAGAGAGAGAGAGAGAGAGATAGATTAGATCCCACATTTTCTATTCCGAAGACTGGATACTGGCGAAATAGATAAAGCAGGATAAGCGTTGACACAACAAAGGAAAAATAAATTCCTGCCTTCCGAATTTTCCGTTGATTTTTCAGAAACGTAGTTTATTGAGGTTCATTTATGATCTTTGAATAAAGAAAACGAGGTGGAACGAAGCGAGCAATAAAATTGCCGTGTGTATTTTCTGTAAAGAAATGAACCTTTTATCAAGATCAAGTTTCTGGATAAGTAAGACAAAGTGCTAAGAAACAAACAACTTTCATTTGACACCGTCCTCCACTGCATTCGAATATATCAGGAGGCGATTCTCGAGCGTTGGTTTATCTTCTCAATTTTCCCTTTCGCGAGACAAGATAGAATATTACTGCACCAACGACGTCTAAAGGATTCTTTGTATAAGTTTCCTTGGCGAGGAGATAATGCCAAGAGCGAAAACATTTTTATGTGCTCATGGTCCACCAATGAATATCACCTTCGATTCACCACAACAATACGATACATCCATAAGTTCACAGCAGGACTTGCATATACACTCTCTAACAGGTACACACGCACACCCTATATATATATATATATATATGTATGAATGTGTATATGTGATTGTATACACACACACACACACACACATATATATATATATATATATATATTAGTGGGTGGGTGTGAAATTATAAAGTACAGTTTTACTTACCATGGAATCATCTGCAATTTCACCTGACTTGATACAAATATCTTTAAACTCTTTATCCTGGAAATGTTTCCCAACAATAAAAAAGAAACTGTATAGGATATGGATAATAACACACCCAATATCAAGATGGTTTTATCAAATTATTCATGTTGTGTTCATGCAATCTCTGTTGCTTTTGCATAAAGGACTTAATCAATAACAAAGTATTTGGTTCAACTGCAAAGACTCAATGATACTGACCAACTGTTTTAGCACCCCAGAATCTGTGAATATTTGAATTTAGGTGGCATTTATTGTTGCTAGGTACCCAAAAATTCATCGTGGATAAGGATATTATAGCTCATCGAAATGCTTACTCATTGTAGTTTTTTATCATGATTAACCATGTGGCAAGAATCCAGGAGAATTTCACCGGGGCTGCTTTCTGAACAAGATCCGGTATATTGGGATCAATACTTTCCATTCCAGGACGTTCTAAACTTCTCCCGACATTGTGCATTGGCAACATTTCTGGTTCAGGACTTATACTTCACTTCTTGTTTTTTCTACTGTATCAGTGGAAGGCAGTCGTTGTGGCCTCATAATCTGAGGCTGGACATCATTACTATTATTTTTATACGATGTTCCACCATCATGAGTTGTCTATTCCAAGCAATCAATGTTGTCCCACTTAAGGATAAATATTTGAAGGTAATGAAGTATTGCCATCAGTTTATCAGAGTTTCTGGATGCATGTTGCTGTGTCTATTTCAACTGCCTATGAGTAAGACTCTGTGGCCAGAACAGTTCAGTGCAGGTATAAGTTCATTGTTACCTGTAAGAGATTCCAGAGCCAATGGCAGCAGAATGTGCTTTGAGGTCCCTTCTGCTTGTCATTTGGAACAGCATAAAATATGTGTTTTCTAAATGAATTAGCTACATTGTTAAAAAATTTAAGTAAAGGAATCGTAAAAGTCTCGGCATTAATGTTGCCAGGCATTTACCGTTTTAAAAACGGGGATATTAACGTAAAGT
This sequence comes from Palaemon carinicauda, assembly GCF_036898095.1. Classification (NCBI taxonomy): domain Eukaryota; kingdom Metazoa; phylum Arthropoda; class Malacostraca; order Decapoda; family Palaemonidae; genus Palaemon; species Palaemon carinicauda. Next base: position 153,773,435 of record NC_090725.1, on the reverse strand, counting down.
GGTGATACTATGGTCACCAACACATAAAAATAATAAAACATTATGGTAAAATTACAGTCGCCTGTATTTTACTGAAATACGGCTGAGATCAGTATATTTTTACAGAGAATTTATGATTAAAATTTAACAGTGCAGGGTATCGACTCTCTCTGATGGATTAATGCATGCCATCTCTCCTAAATGTATAGTATATATGAGCTGACACTGTGAATCAGGAATATACCTCTAGACCATGCTTGATTGACGTCTTAGTTTTTAATGTCTGCTCTGGACTGCAAAGCAGCCTTTGCTGTGACGATTGCTTGTTTGGAAGATTTCCAGGTATTCATCTGTTTTTGGTGAGTGATTTGATATAACATACTCATCCTCAGAATACAAGGCAATTTTCATTGTTGGTTTTATTTTTCAAATATTTCATCAATCTAGACAACAAATCACTCTTGGTTATAACTTCAGAGTGCACCAAAAGGTATTTGTGTATACACAACTGCTTCATAACTCTCTTCAATGTCCTCACCAAGTTCCCCAGCTAGTGGCATCCTTCTCTGATAAATACCAATAAACCATGTAAGACGACATGATAATGACCCTAAGCTAATACTAAATCTCCACTTGAAAAAACCAAAATCCTGTCTTCCAGCTTCCTGATTTTTGCCTCTGCAGGTAGTTTTCCACATTTTGTTATTGGTTCTCTGGTCCTTTGACTTCTTAAATACTTTGTGACTTTTGGATAGATGTACTCACCTTCACATACTCTGGAAGGACTTGGTACACATCTTGAGCACTACATAGAGGCCTAAAGACTGGAAAATTGGGAATTAGAGCCACTGTGCTTACAATAGTTTATACTCTATTCTCACATACCTGGTCATATACCTTATTAAAAATCACGTCACCTATACTTGCAAGATTTACATCTCCGTATGCCTGGTGATGTACATAAAAAATAATTTTTCCAAATTATGTGCTCAAACATGAATTTAGGCCGGTCTATGGGCAAATCTTACTTGTACAACAAATACTAATGAGGAACCTGAAGACCTCAGGTGCGTTGACACATGGGTGAGGGATGAGTGAAAGTACATTAAGTCAGTGGATTCTTGGTATGCCAGCTTCATATGAAATGTGGACTAAAGTTGAGGAGTTTTGTGGATTAAGAATTTCATAGAGCCAGCAAAACATTGAACTAGGACTTTCAAGATATAGAAAGGATTTCATAATGGTTTCTGTCTGATTCACCCTTTTCAGAAAATAAGGAGATTGTCACTTGCAACTGGAGATGATAAAATAAAATGCTATAAAATCTATGATATTGGATTGTTAAAAGCGAGTAAGGCTTGAATGCTAACAGTAGCTGCATTAGAACAATATTTTCTTCGTGCGTATGACCAGGTGCAAGTTTGACAAATCAATCCAATACCTCTAAGGAAATGGGGATGGAAAAGAATAACTGATGAATTGGTTCCCGTTGTCAAATCTTTATCACTCTCACTTGAGAAGTTATTTCATTTGATATCGTGCATATATACAACGAATTACGATCAAGCCTGTAGCTGTGTGAAAGTGGGTTTGAATTGTTTCATTGTATGTGTGTCTTGTCGAGGGGTTTTCTGCTGAAGCTCTACTATCCAGTATGAGGAATAAGTAATGGGTGAATTAGAAATTCCCTCATGTCTTAAAGAAGACAGTGGCACTGAAGAATTTATTGAGGCTAACTCACGTGTAACGGACAATATATTAGAAGAAATGAATCACGAAAAACAATAGGAGATCAGCTCTGGAGGTCCTGGTGATCCTGTTCGTAATACTAAACATACAGTTAATTCTAATGGTCAGGCCTTCTCCATCAGGAGGATCAATACTTCATAGTATTATAAAAGTTTTATTCCAGCTGTGACATAAATGGGGAATGATCTTCCTAATCGGGTAGTTGAATCAGTAGAACTTCAAAAGTTCAAAGTTGCAGAAAATGCTTTATGTTGAACAGGTTAACATAAGATTTTTTTTTTTTTTTATAATTATATATGAATTATTTGCTTTGTTGTTGTTAATGTTTCTTAAAATATTTTATTTTAATTTTTCATTACTTCTTATATCGTTTATTTATTTCCTTGTTTCCTTTCCTCACAGGGCTATTTTTCCCTGTTGGAGCCCTTGGGCTTATAGCATCTTGCTTTTCCAACTAGAGTTGTAGCTTGACTAATAATAATAATAATAATAATAATAATAATAATAATAATAATAATAACTAGTGTTTTACCATATACTTCTACTGCAGTGGAGTGCCAAAGGAAATTGTCAAGAAGATTACGCTTTTAACATATGACAGATAAGAGATATTTGTGGATTAGGCCTTAAGGGAATACCACATTAAATAAAAATGTGCACATACTCTACTTCATGGGTGATGTGGAAATGAGTACCAATATATTATATTGCACTTGCAAAATTTTTATACCTATATCAAACTATCCCTTAGAGAGTAGAAATGCATAACATTTTTTTTTGTGGAGAGTTTTATGTTCTATTACAATGTAATTGCACGTAATGTTCATCAGACCAACAGTTTTCATATAAAAAGTGAAAATCTGAAATTTTGGCGGCCATTTTCTAATATGGCACTTTGTGGATCGATGAAGTCATTTGATACGTTATTTATATGTATTTAGAAATCATATACAACTTTTCAACTAGATATAAATTTTTTCATTATTCAACTAAAAAAAAATATGACTAACTGGACTGCTAGATGCTGGTTAACGGTTCTTACACCACTAAACTACTGACTCTCTAGTTCACATATTCTTAATTTTATTTTCATTTTATCATAAGAAGCTTAAAACACTATGGTCTACATCATTCTAAAAACTATCTACTGTACGTTGCCTATGTATTGATAATCTAAACTAAGGTGATGGTGCCATTGGTCTTCAAGAGAAGACTCACCTGTCAAGTGGGGAATATTTCCTTTACTACAGAGTTCTCAGTCTTCCATTAGTAATGCTTCTGAGATGCTATGCATTAAAATTTTCAGACACAGATATTACTTACTATTTACTACCAATGTAGTATCATTCACTTCTTGAACAAAAATGAGCATACAGAATAATATATACACTCATTTTCACACTAGTAGGTAAAACGCACACACACAGACACACACACACACACACATATATATATATATATATATATACATATATATATATATG
>NC_090725.1:153732723-153762723 GCF_036898095.1 Palaemon carinicauda | reverse complement strand
ACACTTATCAACTGTACTATACAACTCTCTCTCTCTCTCTCTCTCTCTCTCTCTCTCTCTCTCTCTCTCTCTCTCTTCTAAAGATTAGTTTATTTTATACAGATAGCATCCTATGAAAGAGAAGAGAAGAGAAGCTTGGCCGATTAGTGACAGAATTTGGAAGACTGTGTGAGAGAAGGAAGTTGAGAGTTAATGTGGGTAAGAGTAAGGTCATGAGATGTGCGAGAAGGGAAGATGGTGCAAGGTTGAATGTCATGTTGAATGGGGAGTTACTTGAGGAGGTGGATAAGTTTAAGTACTTGGGGTCTGTTGTTGCAGCAAATGGTGGAGTTGAAGCAGATGTACGTCAGAGAGTGAATGAAATTGTTGGGGGCAGTTAAGGGAGTAGTAAGAAATAGAGGGTTGGGCATGAATGTAAAGAGAGTTCTATATGAGAAAGTGATTGTACCAACTGTGATGTATGGATCGGAGTTGTGGGGAATGAAAGTGATGGAGAGACAGAAATTGAATGTGTTTGAGATGAAGTGTCTAAGGAGTATGGCTTGTGTATCTAGAGTAGATAGGGTTAGGAACGAAGTGGTGAGAGTGAGAACGGGTGTAAGAAATGAGTTAGCAGCTAGAGTGGATATGAATGTGTTGAGGTGGTTTTGCCATGTTGAGAGAATGGAAAATGGTTGTTTGGTAAAGAAGGTGATGAATGCAAGAGTTGATGGGAGAAGTACAAGAGGAAGGCCAAGGTTTGGGTGGATGGATGGAGTGAAGGAAGCTCTGGGTGATAGGAGGATAGATGTGAGAGAGGCAAGAGAGCGTGCTAGAAATAGGAATGAATAGCGAGCGATTGTGACGCAGTTCCGGTAGGCCCTGCGGCTTCCTCCGATGCTTTAGATGACCGCGGAGGTAGCAGCAGTAGGGGATTCAGCATTATGAAGCTTCATCTGTAGTGGATAACGGGGGAGGGTGGGCTGTGGCACCCTAGCAGTACCAGCTGAACTCGGTTGATTCCCTTGTTAGGCTGGGAGGAATGTAGAGAGTAGAGGTCCCCTTTTTTGTTTTTGTTTCATTTGTTGATGTCGGCTACCCCCAAAATTGGGGGAAGTGCCTTGGTATATGTATGTATGTAGCATCCTATGAGGAAATAATAATAAATTATTTAACTGCACGTTTGATGAATCAAACAAAATTCTGTTTTACTGTTTGCTTAAGTGTTATGGATTTCATTATCTCTTTTTGCATGATCCATTCATTCATATCACTGTTTTGTCTTCAGTTTTTCACACTTTTTTTTTCACTGAGTCGCAGCTTTCTAACAGCCTTTTTAGACTCATTGTCACAATTGAAACCATCCCTGAAAGAGGAGTCAGGTCATGACGTCGCACTATAAATTTCTTAGGCAAGGCATTGCGTTGAAACAATCTAAAAACAGAAGAACAAAAAAAGTTAAAACATTTCTTGAAAAGGGTATGTAAAAGGTTTCTTTGGAGATGTAAACATCCCTAAAAACGCCTCTGTAAAAGGTTCTTTACTTTGCGTTCAGCTTCTGATGGCTATCAGCCCTTTCCACTTTCTTCTGTATTGATATATTGCTCTCATAATTGTTTCTTCTGCATTTCATTTACTAGGTTATCTTTCCCTCGGAATTTTGGCCTCTTCTTATTTTCCTTCCATCCCCTTGAATGTTAATGACCCTTTTACAAACATGCTCCCTTTTCTATATAAGATTACTAAAACACCATAGTTTTCCGTGATAAATTTCTTTGAATTTTTAAAATATTTGGACTGATCCTATCTCTCCTTTTGAATGATTGGAGCAATCAATTTCAATTTCATCCTTTTTTGTGTTTTTTTTTTATTTATCATTCTCGTAATCAATTGCAAGTATAACTACACTTTTACACAAAACTATCTTTCGAGTTTCAAACTTATTCTCTTGTTGCATAAGATCCCATATGACCTCTGATCACACTGGTTAGATTCAAACTTCATATCCCCATCTTTTGTTACACTTGATACTACATAAAAGATTTTTGCCAAATCGGTCTCCTTATCATCCAATTTTACTATATCCTGCCTTCCTGTTCCTTCCAGCCCTAGAGATTCTCTCCTCAAGACTAGTATTCTTAGATAATGGCATCAGCTTACAGCGCACGTCTTGACATCTGATGTGATAGACTTCCATCACAAGATCAAAGATGTGGGGATTATGAGAAGACCTCTGGCATGTGTAGATGCCTCTACGTATTTTTCCTGTACTGTTCTAACATAATTCTCAGAAACACATTTCTCTTTCATATATCTCCATACTTCATGCTCTAGTACCCGTTCATATATATATATTTTTTTTTTCAAATCAATTAATACAATGTGAAATTCTTTCTGTGTTTCTCCACATTTCCCAATTTTCGTCCTAATGCAAAAACTGTATCGACTATACCTGTCCCTGGCATGACTCTGAGTGTTCTTCAATTATTTAGTTTTCTTTCATTAATCTAATTTCTATAATGTCAGTTTTATCTGATGGTTTTTTTTTTTTTATAAATATTATACAACGTTCCGACAGTATGTCAATCCCTTCACTTCCCAAATATTTCCGTACTTCAACTGTTATACCAGTGGACCCTTCTAATTTTCCCATTTTCATAAAAATCTTCTTTTCACTTCTTCCCTATTGATATCCAAAACTACAAGTAGCCTTACTTGTGAGTTGCCATGGTCTGATATTCTTCTGGGGTTATTTACTTTTGACAACCTTCGAAGATATTCATGCTCTTATACTTTCCTCCTTTGACAAAATTCTTCAGTCTGTATCCTGGTTCTGTGTGCTGTGCCTAAGGTCTTATATTGCAATGTTTTTGCTTATTAGTATCTTGTGTATGAAGTTTTGATCTTTCAATGTTGATAATTCCACATATAAATGCCTCTATCCATGCTGTACCCTTATTTTTTATTTCTATCTTTATTAGTACTTTCCTTAGCTAACTTAGTTTCATCATACGTTTTCTAATCATGGGCTATCCTCGCTTCTTTTTTTCTGTTCTTCATTTTGATTTTTTTCCTGCAAATTACATTTCCATCACCAACTCAACTTATATTTAGGTAGTCCTCTACTACATTTTTTTAAAACATGTTTTTCTGGAGTTTTATGCTATTTTCCTACCTCTATGGTGGAGAAAATTAATCCACATTCAATTATTTACACCTTAACCCTACTGATGACGTTTCTATTTCTTACTCCCAAAGTAGCTGACTTTCCTTATTAGCAATTCTTGTTGAATATCGTTTACAAAATATAATGCATGACGTAAGATTTCATTTATTATCGTCAATCTAATTTAGTTATCATCAGGAAGCACTAGAATTTCGGAAATATCCATCTCCTTGCTTTTGTAGAGATACAACCCGCCCGATGGCGTATATACTATACCCACATTAAAGCCGACGCATTTGCACTGATCCTTGCAATTTCTCAAACAGCATATTCAGAGTTTGAACTCAAATGGCATTCCAGTATATACATAGGCTTTGATGAAATACTGGATGAGCAGATTGGCTGCATAAGCATCCACTCACCTTCAGTCGGGAATATTCGGACTCATAAGTGATATGCGGTATTAAGATTTATTTCGTCCTTAACGCTATACAACATAATTATATAATATATTCTTGTAATAAGGAAGATATAATAAATAAATGTGTCTGTATGTAAGTGTGTTTGTAGAGAGAGAGAGAGAGAGAGAGAGAGAGAGAGAGAGAGAGAGAGATAATACCACTGTCGATTATCATTCTGACGAGGGTATGCGAGTCTCATTCTACTACCCTTAACATAATCGCCATATTGCGTCACACATAAGATACACAAACGTGGGGTGTATTGAACCCCCTTTTTGATCCATGAAAAACTCATAAGTATCAAATCTTTTTTATTCTGTAAATTTTCATCAAACAACATCCTTTTATTTCTGATATCCAACATCTCACCTAAATTTAGTTCCCCAATGAAATCTTGAACATGTATCTTTTTACACTTGCACCTACAAAAAATTTCCAACTTGTTATCTATTATACTTAAAGAAACAAGCTCTCTTCTAGTTTGTAATGGATCCTTGGTTGATCACAAGCTCAGGCCTAATCCCTCCGGCAATTCAGCTCACTGTAATGGACATAAATAAACATACTACAAAAATATCCCATAACACAAACGTAGGCTGCACTTGACCAAAATCATAACACAGAAAATCACAAGACCACTGGACAAAGATAACTAGCCCCAAGTTCGCCAGCTAAGGTACTAAGATTAAAAAGCATGGGACTTCACTTAAATTTTCCAGAGTTGCAATGATTTTTTTTTATTATTTTTTTTTATTTTTTGTTGGGGCTAGGAACACACGACGTTTGTGTTAAAGATATAGAATACAACAATAAAGAAACTCTAAAAACATATCTCCGTGCTTCAGGTGTGATGCAAAACAACGGCTGGTTTTACACACGATTGTTTTTTTCTTTTTCCTTGTTTTTTTTTTTTATTCTCATTTGAAAGTTGCTCCTCTGGAAAGAGGATGTATTACTGTACCTCTTACCAGAGGCGATAAATCACCGACAAATGAGGGATAACAGTCATCGCTAGAGAGCTCTTTGGAAGGTTTAGTATACGCTCTAATAGAGAAGAGAAAAGTAAAGTAATGTCGTTAAAATTAATTCTCAAGAATCCCTTTAAATTATTCTTTATGTATTTGCCATGTTAGATCAGACAATAGCCTGTGCGAGATGGTTGTTAGGTGTTAACAGAGAGGCGAGGTGAATGCAAGTAAAGATAATTCAACAAATAACTAAAACATGCGATGGCAAACTTAAAAAGGTTGTTTTATTATCAGTGTGAGAGAGAGCGAGATATATAAAAACAATAGCATTACATTGTATGATCGTGGTTTGTGCCGTACAAGCCTCGCATATTTTTCTGATTGTGTACCTCGAGATTATGAACGAAAATATTTATGGCCTCAGAATATTACTATATCAAGTCTAGATATACAACTTGCCTTGGATCTACATTTACACATAAACACATGTTTTTGATTAAGGAAATAGAAGGAAAATAGAACAAACGTAATCAAAAGTGATAGATTGATATTCTAACCTATTTGCGATAATCGAATTATTAATCAAATTCATAGACCAGAAAACTAATAGAAAAAGTTTTTATCATTTCAAGGTTCTGTAATAACTAGTTCGGTTACTAAATTTTTTTCATAATATGGTAATTAGAAAGTTATTGTTGAATATAACAGGAAGCTGTCATATAAGGGCAAAATCATTGTTTTTCTTTTAAATCTATTTTCCATGAAGAAAGAATTCATAAGCATATATGTGGGCCTTATCAACAGTGATAAAGTCTCAAGCATTATCCCATCTGCCGTGCTGCCCAGTTACTGCATGCCTTAAAGCCAGGTGCACACACACGTCCAAAAGAACGTAACACAACATGTTGTTGGGAAAGCCGGGAACACACGAGAGCAGAGCACTGTAGCATAACAGTGTTATGATTATAAGTGTATCAAGGTGCTATAAGGTTGAGGCCACAATTATAACACGCCAGGGATATAACTTTGTTGCGTTCCTCTGTGATCTCCGATCAGTCTGTCAGTGCTGTTTACCGACGACTCGACGAGGACCAATGTATAGGTCGCAGATGCCGCATTCATTTAGATAATAATATTACCTCACAAAGATAAAAAGAAATAAAAGATGGTGGCAGTCAAGAATATAGAGTGGTCGTGAATTACTCGCTGACACGAGGCTCGAAAATTTAGGAAATGACGGAGAATAGAAGTTGGAGGGAGAGAAATGGAAATTTTTTTCTTAGTAAAGCATGAAAAGTATTATTGTTTTAAAAGAAAATATCTTCTTTATTTGTCAAAAAAAAATAAGGTTGTACTGATTAGTCATTGAAGGAAAGGCTTGCAGTCTTTTATAAACTCATTGACTATTCATAATATGAGGTTAAGCGAAGAGCTGATGATTTCTTTATTCACGACGAATGAATAATTCAGAAAGTTTGTCATGAAACAAGTTTTAATATAAAATGTCAAAATAATGAAAAATTATCATCATTTCAAAATGAAAAAAAAAACAGTAATTGGGTAACCCCCTCCTCTCTCTCTCTCTCTCTCTCTCTCTCTCTCTCTCTCTCTCACTCACAAAGGTTTGTATTCATGGAATATACAATAAGGTGCATCGTCTCTTGTAATCGTAGACATCAATCATATATATAGATATCAAGGAAGAAGAATATCTACAGTGGCCACTTTCCTCTTTATAAGGGTAGAATAGAATCTTTAGCTATGGTAAGCGTCTCTTTTAGGAGAAGGACACCCCAAAATCAAACCATTGTTCGGTAGTCTTGGGTAGTGCTATAGCCTCTGAACCATGTTCTTCCACGGTCTTGGGTTAGAGTTCTCTTGCTTGAGGGTACACTCGGGCACACCATCCTATATAATTTCACTTCCTCTTGTTTTGTTAGAGTTTTTAAAGTTTGTATAGGAAATATTTACTTTATTGTTACTGTTATTGAAATATCTTTTATTTTTCCTTTTTTCTTTTCCTCACTGTGCTATATTCCCTGTAGGAGCCCCTGGGCTTATAGAATCCTGCTTTTCCAACTAGGGTTGTAGCTTAGCAAGTAATAGCAATAATAACAATAACCTGAAAATCTCCGTAAAACATAACTGGTTTAAAACATAAAGGGATCTATTAGTGAAAGTAGAGCAAACCTTGATTATCGCATCTTAATAAAAGCACAGTTCTTTACTCTCATATGTGTTTTCTCAAGAATTCTTTAGCAAATAAAATAAGTAGTTATACGATCTGGGATCTAACAAGTAGAGACCATCAACAAATTCAAGAACATTGAGGACAATTCTTTTATGGCAGAAAATATGCAAGTCAATACCAAGCAAATATTGTAGGCATCTCCTAACATCTTACGTCCATATATAGAGAAGTGATATTCAATGTTCTTCACCCCATTTCACGTGGACAGTAGAAGAGGTGGAACTATATTACGTCTCTCTCTCTCTCTCTCTCTCTCTCTCTCTCTCTCTCTCTCTGATAAAGGGAATCGGAAGGGGTCAAACTAAAAATTCTTGTTATTCTTGGTGTCATCAAGGATAAGGACACTCCAAAATCACACCATTGTTCTCTAGTCTTGGGTGGTACCGTAGCTTCTGTACCATAGCCTTCCACTGTCTTGAAATTAGAGTTCTCTTGCTTGAGGATACACTTGGGCCCGCTGTTCTTTCTTATTTCTCTTCCTCTTACCTTTTTTTTTATGTTTTTCTAGTTTATATATAGAAGATCTAATTTATTGTTGTTATTGTTCTTAAAATATTTTATTTTGATTATTTATTACTTTTCTTGTAGCTTATCTGTTTTCTTATTTCCTTTCCTCACTTGGATACTTTTCCCTGTTGGAGACCTTAGGCTTATATCATCTAGCTTTTCCAATTAGTGTTGTAGCTTGGCTTTTCATAATAATAATAATAATAATAATAATAATAATAATAATAATAAAATGTAGAGAGTATAACTAGGTTTGATACAAGTAACCTTCTAGAATATGAGCAAAGAGAAACCTTTTCAATTGAATGTAGGAATTGGTTTATAATCTCAGAGACTTCAAGATATAAAGATCAGACAATTAATGAAGAATGGCGTGATATTAGGAACATATATCAGTCAGATGGTAGTGAGGATTTGGGACACACAGTTACATGGATATAAAAATGCTACTTGGTATTCTATAAAAAGGAGACGAAGACAGAAATTGATTGTTGAAAGTTTTCGAGGAAGTAATGAAAATTATAAGGTATAGTATGCTGAGTAGTCCAGTATTGGTAGGAAGGTCAAAAGAAAAACCAGGAATGAATGGAAAGAATATTTAGACAGGAAAGCATGTGAGGCTGACAAAGCTATGAATTCACGAGTGGCTATGGTGTAAAAACTGCTTACAGAATTGTTAATGAAATCTCTACTGGGACAAAGAAGAAGAAGCATATATCCATCAAAAAGCGTGATGGGACTATTATAACATTAGAAGATGAAGAAAGGAAACAATAGATGGAACAATTAAGTGAGGTCATGAAAATGGGATATGGAGGGAATAATTTGATTGATATACCTGCAGCTCAGATAGGCCTTCATGTGCCCATGAATAAATTCAGTTTGTTTGAAGTCGAAGCTATCATCAAAACAACTAAAGAGATGAAAAGCCCCAGAATACGACGACGGAATGACTGCTGAGATGATATTGGTTTAAAATGAAGTGACTCCCAAAATACAAGATTATTTTGTAGTATCTGGTGTGAAGACGCAAAACCTGATGGATAGGAGCAAGGAGTGTTGGTGAAAATGGCCAAAAGAAAAAAAAAATATCTGACTGATTGTAAGAATTACAAAGGCATCATAGTTACATCAGTTGTCATGAAAATATATAGTATGCTCATTATTAAGAGACTAAAGAGAAAGATTGATGAAAAGCTGGGACGAACGAGCAAAATTTATAAAAGTAGAGGATGTGCTGACCAAATTTTCATTTCAAGTCATGTGGTACAGCAATATGTCGAATATAAAAATCCACTTTTGATGGAAATTGTAGACTATGAAAAAGCTCTTGATAGTATGCACCGGCCAATTTTTTGGAGAGTTCTACGTCATTATGGAGTTCCTCTTAAATATGTAAATTTGATTAAGTCTCTTCATGAGCATAGTAAATGCAAATTTAATATTAGTGGAGTACTATCAAATGAATTTCCCGGGAATAGTGGAGTACTTCTAAAGAATGTGTTGTCACCAATGTTGTTCATCCTCGTCATGGATTTCATTTTGCATAGAACCATTGGGGATGGTGGAGAAGGGTTTGACAGGATTGGTAACAGGAAATTAGCTGACCCAGAGAATGCTGATGACGCTTTCCTTATTAGCAGAACACCAAAGGACTTACAAAGCTTGCTTTCCAGATTGCATGAAATATCACATGAGGTTAGTCTGAAGATAAATAAAAGAAAAACAGAGATTATGAGAACGGAATATGCAATGGAAGATGAAATATCATTGGAAAGAGACATGATTAATGAAGTGGAATAATTTAAGTATTTACGCAATATGATCTCTAATTTATGACAATTACTTGGTAAGGTAAAATTTGTGAATCAAAGTCACCTGAAATTACATACAAAGTCAGGCTATATATTACTTTAGTAAGATCGGTATTATTGTATGGACATGAGTCGTGGTATGACAATAGAACAATATCCAAGATTATTGTAGATTTGAGAACAAAGCCCTCATAAGGATATTGGGAGTTGAATGGCAGGACAGGATTAGAAATAGAAATAAGACTATAATAGATATTACTTGGTTGCCATATGTGGATGAGATCATCGTGAGGGGTATATGGAGATGGTTTTGGATATGCACATCGAACTCCCCAAATTTTCAACTGGGCTTCACAAGGCACTAGAAGAGTTGGAATACCCAAGCCTACATGACTTAGGATTATGAAGAGTGAAGTAGGAGATGATGAATGGAAAAGTATTGATTTAACAGCTCAAGATAGAGATGACTGGCGAAATCTAAACAAGTCCCTTTGCGTCAATAGGCGTAGGATATTATGATGATGTTGACGATGTTGTAGGTTATGATGAAGTCTTTGATAAATATTCCCTACAAATGGGACCATCTCATTGAAGAATGTTGACGACGACTATAATTTTTATAGAAACTTATATTGGTGTGTTATATATCTTCATTCTTCTTTTTATCATGATTTTATTATTCTTAAAATAATCTAAGATTTTTTAGTAGATTTATAACCTCAACGATAACAATCTAGTCGGAAATCGAAGTTATTGGTAACAAATATCTAATACATAGTATGATGTGTGCTTTCTTTTGACGCACATTATATGTGAGCGCGGATTATTTACTAGTGTTAATGGAAGTGTCATTTACTATTTATTTGCCGCACTTCTTCCTTTCCGTTTCTGATTTGAAGGCAGTTGACTCTTCCCTTCTCTTCTTTAGGATGCAGAGATTAAGTAATAATTAATGAAACTTTTGCGGATTGGACAAATTACTTTGGCCAGGAAAGGATAAAGATTATGGAATTCAATGTTCCCGTAAAATTAACTACAGCCATACCGTCGGCCCATGGACCTGTAGCAGTCTAGTGTTAGCGCAGAGACTCCCAACCTTGGGATCGCAGATCCCTGGAGGGCCATAAAGATAAAACAAGGAGTCTGTGAACCAAGTTGATACACATGCAAACACATAATTTTTCTGATCTCATTGTTTTTTCTCTCTCTCCCCCTGAAGTAATCTAATTGGCCGAGAATGTACAGTATCCTAAAAATAATTTTGAGACTAGGTAGGAAGTTAGTATAATACAGCATATATAATGAATGAATAGTAAATACGATGTAAAAAGTTGGAATATATACCAGAGAAGCCAAGATTGGCAATCTCTCTCTCTCTCTCTCTCTCTCTCTCTCTCTCTCTCTCTGTCATATAATGGAAAATTAACAAAGAGCAATATATAATTTATCAAATAATTTATGAAAATTATATGAACTGCAATTTAAGATTCATATATTTATCAATATATTTAGTTTTCATGATGTAAAAATGCAGGAAACTAAGCCCCTGATTATGGTTGAACTTGTTCGTTGCAGCTCATCGAGAATCTTTGAAGATCTATTCCATGGACTTTCTGGTATTCTAAATTACAAAATGTTAATATAAAATTAAAATGGAAATGTCAGAATTTGAGATCAAATCCCTGTACCAATATTTTCAGCTAAATAGGGCTGGATCGCAGAATATCGGGAACCTAGGATGGAAACCCTTAACTGGCACTTTATTCACGTCCATTACAGAGGATCGAGCTTAAACAATATCTCGCCGGCCAAAATATTGGGTCGTTTTGAAATGTTTGAAGTGACGATTAGACACAGATATTCAACGTCAATGTCATTGCATTTTACCTTGGTATCAGCAAAATATAATAAAGCAATTTTTTCTTTTTTGTATTTCTCTCTTGTTATTATTCATTCCTTATCATATATAGGAATCTAGTAAGAAGAGTTAGTTGTTTAGGTAATTAAGTCAGGATGTTAAGTTGACAGAACTTTTTATATCCTGAGATCTGTGGGGAAACTCATTTTAAAAAAGGGAGTCCTTGGGAGGGGAGGGAAAAGGTTGGGATTTCTAACCTTTTCACTCCCCTCCCAAGGGAATCACTGGTGTGGTGTGAGGGCGACAGTGTTTGTATGGTCACGTTTTTATATGAATTTTAAGTGAGTTTTGGGTATATTTTGTATGTATTAGTTTTAAGAAATATATATTTTAGTAGAGTAGTTAGTTTTGAATATTCTTCCGTTCAAGAGTCCGTTGTAAAGATAATGAAGGTAGAAAGTTAGTTTCGAAGAAACTTTTGTCAGTATGATTTAAGGGTATCGGGTTTAATTTTGCATTCCGCTACACACACACGCGCGTGTGCGCACAGAGAGAGAGAGAGAGAGAGAGAGAGAGAGAGAGAGAGAGAGAGAGATGTGGAAATATTCAGCGTTATTTAATCAAGCCATATTGACAAAGAGGATGAATTCAATCAAAGATCTCATTTACATATCATGGAAGGAGTATATAATTAAGATTTAAACTTTTTCAAACATTTTCATGAAATTATTTTCCAAATGTTCTTGAGATTATGAGGAACTCATTTGGAGCCGCTGTAGTTGGTAGTAACGGACGGGTCAGTAACTGAAATGTTCCTGGTGTATTGTTAGGTAATTTGAACTGTTCTTATGCAAATGATTGTGGGAAACCCACAACTTTCAAATTCTAGATATTTCTAAATTCCAAAAGTTATGACTGAAAAGTGACATTATATAAGGGAAACAAACCCAAGAACACCACATAACCCTAGGTTCCATACCTAACCTTACCTACTTCCCTGCCATAGGGTGGAGCCCGGGTAGGCCCCCTTTTATAACCCACCCTCCCACATCTTTTAGACGCTATATCCTTAGTTTAGCTTAAGTAATCTCAACCCTGTGTTTACTTCCTAACCGGCTTCACTCTTGCCAAGGTAACACTAACTCTAAGTATTTCGTAAAATCAGACAAATATACAAATTTTCCTCATAGAGAAAAAAGATTTGACAAATGTTAAGAAAGCTTTTGCCTGTCCCAACCAACTACAGTACTACTGTACATACACCCTTTCAATTCCTATGCATTTTTGGGGTGGGTCTCTCTCTCTCTCTCTCTCTCTCTCTCTCTCTCTCTCTCTCTTTGAAGTTGTTTTACAGATGTAACGTTCAGCTTTACTTAGAAAGGTGTCTCGGGAGTGATGGTTGAAAAAGTCTTCCCCGTTTTGTTAGACAACGCCTACAGAGTTTGGGGAGTTCAATGAAAGTTTGTAGTCTTCAATTGTTGTAGTCCTTTGTGATCTGCCTTACTTTTTTCTTTTGATCAGTCCAAAA
The DNA here is from genome assembly GCF_036898095.1 of Palaemon carinicauda. NCBI lineage: Eukaryota > Metazoa > Arthropoda > Malacostraca > Decapoda > Palaemonidae > Palaemon > Palaemon carinicauda. Next base: position 153,750,191 of record NC_090725.1, on the reverse strand, counting down.
CTATTGTGAAATTCTGATATGTTGTGTCATATTCCAATATAATCCTTTGAGATTTGAAATATGATTGTATTTTGCTGGGAAGATATGTTTCTAACTGTTGCTTTTGTGTTATTTATTTGTTCCAAAAGCTGTTTCCTAAAATACCTATCAACAAGAGTTGATTCACACGTTTTTAGCTGAATGTATTTTAGAATAGATTATATTTCCTATTTTACTCTTTAATTGATTAATATATATGGATATATATATATATATATATATATATAATATATATATATATATATATATATATATATTTATACATATGTTTATATATATATATATATATATATGTATATCATATATATATATATATATATAAATATATATAAATATATATATATATATATTTATATATATATATATATATATATACATATATATATATATATATATATACATATACATACTTATTTATATATATATATATATATATATGACTAATATCTCTCTATTCATCTCAACGTCTGCATTTACAATATATATATATATATATATATATACATGTGAACATAAATTTATATATCATATCTAGATATACTAAGTGCATGTTGTCTGGTAGAAATTATGTTAATGGTAGCAATAGTGTTTAAATAATCTAATTATTTTTTTGTTTGCATGTGTTCTAGATTGGTCGTTTTGATGAAATAGCTTTATTCTACTTTTGTGAAAGTTAAGTATACTGTAAATGCTTCTAAAATCAGTTCAGCTGTAGACTACGACAGTATTTTCACATTCTTCAACAATTCTATATCTGTTTCCGTACAGTTCCTAATAAGTTTACTAATTATCCTCTTCTTTTAACCTGAAAAAAAGAAGGTTCTCTCTCTCTCTCTCTCTCTCTCTCTCTCTCTCTCTCTCTCTCTCTCTCCATTGACCTTGACTATTCTTTTGAAAATGAATAAATATGCACATCTCGAGCAAAACATATTAGTATAACTAATCAAACCTTAAAATGAATATTCTAAAAAAATCAGATGCATAATCTTGACGAAACCTATCTAAATAATCTTTTTTTTTTTTTTTTTTAGCAATAAGACAAATCTCTAAAACTTTCACCAACAGTTTCAGCTCATTACCATTTATTATATATTTTTTTTTATAATGTTGAATGCTCCGAGGATCACGGGAATGTACAATAAGAGGAGACCGCTTTAAGAAATACTAATACATACATACATATACCAAAGGCACTTCCCCCAATTTTGGGGGGTAGCCGACAACAACAAGAGACAAAACAAAAAAGGGGACCTCTACTCTCTACGTTCCTCCAGCCTAACCAGGGACTCAGCCGAGTTCAGCTGGTACTGCTAGGGTGCCAGAGCCCAACCTCCCACATTCCCACCACAGATGAAGCTTCATACTGCTGAGTCCCCTACTGCTGCTACCTCCGCGGTCATCTAAGGCACCGGAGGAAGCAGCAGGGCCTACCGGAACTGCGTCACAATCGCTCGCCATTCATTCCTATTTCTAGCACGCTCTCTTGCCTCTCTCACATCTATCCTCCTATCACCCAGAGCTTTCTTCACACCATCCATCCACCCAAACCTTGGCCTTTCTCTTGTACTTCTCCCATCAACTCTTGCATTCATCACCTTCTTTAGCAGACAGCCATTTTCCATTCTCTCAACATGGCCAAACCACCTCAACACATTCATATCCACTCTGGCCGCTAACTCATTTCTTACACCCGTTCTCACCCTCACCACTTCGTTCCTAACCCTATCTACTCGAGATACACCAGCCATACTCCTCAGACACTTCATCTCAAACACATTCAATTTCTGTCTCTCCATCACTTTCATTCCCCACAACTCCAATCCATACATCACAGTTGGTACAATCACTTTCTCATATAGAACTCTCTTTACATTCATGCCCAACCCTCTATTTTTTACTACTCCCTTAACTGCCCCCAACACTTTGCAACCTTCATTCACTCTCTGACGTACATCTGCTTCCACTCCACCATTTGCTGCAACAACAGACCCCAAGTACTTAAACTGATCCACCTCCTCAAGTAACTCTCCATTCAACATGACATTCAACCTTGCGCCACCTTCCCTTCTCGTACATCTCATAACCTTACTCTTACCCACAACAACTCTCAACTTCCTTCTCTCACACACCCTTCCAAATTCTGTCACTAGTCGGTCAAGCTTCTCTTCTGTGTCTGCTACCAGTACAGTATCATCCGCAAACAACAACTGATTTACCTCCCATTCATGATCATTCTCGCCTAATAGTAATGCTAATGGAAAGAAAAAATAACCATAGTTCTAAATTTGGTCAGCAGAAATGTATCAATATATTTTTGCTTTTATGTCTCTTTTAATATATTAAAGCACCTTGTGAACAGATGTTGCTAAAAAAAAAAAAAAGTTTTATTACACACTAATATATTTCTGCCTTAACCTTATAAAAGACCTAAAACTTGAATTGCTTCGTCGATATATTGACAAGAATTTTCTAAATATGATTCTCTTAAATACGTCTGGTTTCCCTTGATTGGTTGTACCTTGCAGTCCTGATTATGAGACATTTTTGTGTCCAAAAATGTGTGCGTGTGGAAGAGGCATATAGGTTTTCGTGAAGTTTCTTGCTAAACGTCCCAACATCTAAATATATATACTTCTATTTACACCATTATCAATGATTTTTCAGTATTATTGTTCTTTTAGGGCCGAATTCCATAGCATTCTATAATTTTTGTGATGAGGCCTATCGTTTTGTATTATGAGGTTATTTATTGTACCATATTGTACTATTTGTTAAAGAATCTTCAAAATGAACTGAAAATACTAGTTAATATTCACTGTGTTACCGATACTAGTAAATATTGAAACCTCAAGTGATCTCTTGTACCAACCTCCATATCCCAACTCATCTGGGACCTTTGCAAGGCCCCCCTCCCCGCCTGCAAGAAAAAAAAAAAAAAAAAAAAAAACCTATAATGCTATACCCTTACTCAACGCATTTAACAGCATCTCTGAACGTCTAGAATGTAGAGTATTTCAAAAATATCTAGAATTATTCGTGCAATTTTCTCCAACCGCTAACTTACTGATAATAAGGAGGCGTTGATTTACTAGTTTAAAAAAATTATATTTTTATAATTACGCAAAGATGACTTTCAGTTGAAAGACTTTATAATACTTAAATAAATGCATTTAACCAAAAGTTTCACAAAAATGAAAGTACCCTACTTACATAAAATAAAAAACTAATCATTTCTGATACAAGGTATGACAATCCCAAACTATAAATAAGATTAAAGACATCCCAACCTTTTATTAACATTCTATTCCGCCTCCTGTAATTTCCAGACAAAAAAAAAAAAAAAAAAAAAAAAAAAACAGTGGTATCACAATTCATATCTTCAGAGGGGAAAAAAGAAATTCATATGCTCCTCTTTTGTTACCTTGGATAAAATTAAGAAAGAGGAAGGTTGCTGCTGTTGTTGGGTCGAGCGAGGTGAGGGTCCCAAGGAAGACGGTCAATGAAAGCGACTGCATGCTGGTGTAATAATTAACTTTGTGCATATATTGAAAGGTGGGATAATATGGAAAGGTACATTATTAGAAATAGTCTCTCGAGAAGAGGATGATTATGTCTAAAGAACTTAGAATAATCATGTTGATATGAGTAGTAATAGTAGTATTTGTATCTATTATGATGTATATATAATTATATATAATATTTATATATATATATATATATGTGTGTATATATATATATATATATATATATATATATATTATATATATATATATATATATATATATATATATATATATATATATATATATATATATATATATATATATGCGTATATATACATCATACATACATATATCAAAGGCACTTTCCCCAATTTTCGGGGGTAGCCGACATCAACAATGAAACAAAACAAAAAGGGGACCTCTACTCTCTACGTTCCTTCAGCCTAACCAGGGACTCAACCGAGTTCAGCTGGTACTGCTAGGGTGCCACAGCCCACCCTCCCCCGTTATCCACCACAGATGAAGCTTCATAATGCTGAATCCCCTACTGCTGCTACCTCCGCGGTCATCTAAGGCATCGGAGGAAGCAGCAGGGCTTACCGGAACTGCGTCACAATCGCTTGCCATTCATTCCTATTTCTAGCACGCTCTCTTGCCTCTCTCACATCTATCCTCCTATCACCCAGAGCTTTCTTCACACCATCCATCCACCCAAACCTTGGCCTTCCTCTTGTACTTCTCCCATCAACTCTTGCATTCATCACCTTCTTTAGCAGACAACCATTTTCCATTCTCTCAACATGGCCAAACCACCTCAACACATTCATATCCACTCTAGCTGCTAACTCATTTCTTACACCCGTTCTCTCCCTCCCCACTTCGTTCCTAACCCTATCTACTCGAGATACACCAGCCATACTCCTTGACACTTCATCTCAAACACATTCAATTTCTGTCTCTCCATCACTTTCATTCCCCACAACTCTGATCCATACATCACAGTTGGTACAATCACTTTCTTATATAGAACTCTCTTAACATTCATGCCCAACCCTCTATTTTTTACTACTCCCTTAACTGCCCCCAACACTTTGCAACCTTCATTCACTCTCTGACGTACATCTGCTTCCACTCCACCATTTGCTGCAACAACAGACCCCAAGTACTTAAACTGATTCACCTCCTCAAGTAACTCTCCATTCAACATGACATTCAACCTTGCACCACCTTCCCTTCTCGTACATCTCATAACCTTACTCTTACCCACATTAACTCTCAACTTCCTTCTCTCACACACCCTTCCAAATTCTGTCACTAGTCGGTCAAGCTTCTCTTCTGTGTCTGCTACCAGTACAGTATCATCCGCAAACAACAACTGATTTACCTCCCATTCATGGTCATTCTCGCCTACCAGTTTTAATCCTCGTCCAAGCACTCGAGCATTCACCTCTCTCACCACTCCATCAACATACAAGTTAAACAACCACGGCGACATCACACATCCCTGTCTCAGCCCCACTCTCACCGGAAACCAATCACTCACTTCATTTCCTATTCTAACACATGCTTTACTACCTTTGTAGAAACATTTTACTGCTTGCAACAACCTTCCACCAACTCCATATAACCTCATCACATTCCACATTGCTTCCCTATCAACTCTATCATACGCTTTCTCCAGATCCATAAACGCAACATACACCTCCTTACCTTTTGCTAATGTTTCTTGCATATCTGCCTAACTGTAAAAATCTGATCCATACAACCCCTACCTCTTCTAAAACCACCCTGTACTTCCAAGATTGCATTCTCTGTTTTATCCTTGATCCTATTAATCATTACTCTACCATACACTTTTCCAACTACACTCAACAAACTAATACCTCTTGAATTACAACAATCATGCAAATCTCCCTTACCCTTATGTAGTGGTACAATACATGCACAAACCCAATCTACTGGTACCATTGACAACACAAAACACATATTAAACAATCTCACCAACCATTCAAGTACAGTCACGCCCCCTTCCTTCAACATCTCAGCTTTCACACCATCCATACCAGATGCTTTTCCTACTCTCGTTTCATCTAGTGCTCTCCTCACTTCCTCTATTGTAATCTCGCTCTCATTTTCATCTCCCATCACTGGCACCTCAACACCTGGAACAGCAATTATATCTGCCTCCCTATTATCCTCAACATTCAGCAAACTTTCAAAATATTCCGCCCACCTTTTTCTTGCCTCCTCTCCTTTTAACAACCTTCCATTTCCATCTTTCATTGTCTCTTCAATTCTTGTGCCAGCCTTCCTTACTCTCTTCACTTCTTTCCAAAACTTCTTCTTATTCTCTTCATATGACTGACCCAATCCCTGACCCCACCTCAGGTCAGCTGCCCTCCTTGCCTCACGTACCTTGCGCTTTACTTCCACTTTTTTCTCTCTATATTTTTCATACTTCTCTATACTATTACTCTGCAGCCATTCTTCAAAAGCCCTCTTTTTCTCTTCCACTTTTACCTTCACTCCTTCATTCCACCATTCACTGCCCTTCTTCATGCTGCCTCCAACAACCTTCTTGCCACATACATCACTTGCAATCCCAACAAAATTTTCTTTTACTAACTTCCACTCCTCCTCTAAATTACCAGTTTCTCTTACTCTCACCTCTTCATATGCCATTTTCAACCTTTCCTGATATTTACTTTTTACTCCCGGTTTTATTAGCTCTTTAACCCTCACTAGCTCCCTTTCACATCCACCCACTCTATTCCCCCACTCTTTTGCTACAACTAATTTTCCTTCCACCAAAAAATGATCAGACAAACCGTTAGCCATACCCCTAAACACGTGCACGTCTTTCAATCTTCCAAACATTCTTTTAGTTATCAACACATAATCCATTAATGCCCTTTCTACTACTCTTCCATTTGCCACTCTTACCCATGTATACTTATTTTTATCTTTCTTTTTAAAAAAGCTAGCACTTATTACCATCTCTTGTTCAACACACATATCTACCAGTCTCTCACCACTCTCATTTTCACTTGGTACGCCATACTTCCCAATGACACCTACCTCTCCAGCGCCCACTCTAGCATTTAAGTCACCATGACAACGACATAATTCCTTCTACCCAGTCCTTCTACACACCTAGTTAATTCATTCCAGAACTCATTCCGCTCTTCTTCACTTTTCTCACTACCTGGCCCATACGCACTGACAAATGCCCAACATTCCCTACCCAACCTAACCCTTACCCACATTAACCTAGATGATATCTCCTTCCATTCCACTACTTTACCTGTCATCCATTCACTCAGCAATAACGCCAGACCCTCTATCGCTCTTCCCCTTTCAATCCCAGACACTCTACCAGACATTTCACCAAACATCACTTCACCCTTTCCGTTCATCTTTGTCTCACACAAGGCCAATACATCCATCCTTCTACTTCTAAACATACTTCCAATCTCACATCTTTTACTCTCTACAGCCACTTACTACCGCCCATCCGCCCCAGTTTTGCTACTACCACTTCAGATTCGGGGCAACTGCGAAGATATGTGCCAAGGATTGTCAGTGGCCAAAAAACGTGTAAGTAGGCCATAGCTCGTGGCGGTGGCCTCCCGTGTTTCAATCTTTTCTTTTTACATGATGCAGGAACGGCCGTGCAATTTTTGGTAGACACGGGTGCTTGTCGTTCTCTTTTGCCAAGGAAACTCTTCAAGACACGACGTAGTCTGTCTACATCTGCCGACGTCCGCTTGGTAGCTGGCAACGGATCTGCGATACCCACCTACGGTTACAAGAACCTCACATTATCGTTCGGAAACAGTAAATTCAATTGGAAGTTTCACGTTGCTGACGTTACATTGCCAATCCTCGGTGCGTATTTCCTCTCTCATTTCCACCTTCTGGTCGATGTCGCCCACCGACGATTGGTCAACGCAGACTTGTACTTGTCGACACCTCTTCAACCCGCCCCCTCTAACCTCGCTCTCCACATTAGCACACCCGCGGATGACTACGCCCACCTCCTCACGTCGTACCAGGAAGTTTTCCGTCCAGAACTTCGCCAAACGCAAATGGTTCCTGCCAAGCACGGTATTTATCACCATATCAAGACGACGGGACCCCCCGTCTTCGCAAAATTCAGACGTCTGGCACCGGAACGATTGGCAGCCGCTAAACAGACGTTCGCCGAAATGGAGAAAATGGGCCTTTGCCAAAAGGCCTCCAGCCCATGGTCGTCACCCTTACACATCATTCTGAAGAAAGACGGCTCCCTCCGTCCATGCGGGGATTAAAGGCGCCTGAACATGCAAACAGAACCGGATCACTAACCCCTCCCAAACATTGCTGACGTGACCTCCTACCTGCACAAGGCAAAGGTTTTCTCTACGCTCGACCTCCTGAAGGGGTATTATCAGGTGCCTATGAACCCAGAAGACAACCACAAGACTGCCATCACCACTCCGTTTGGTACATACACCTTCAATTACTCCTGTTTTGGCCTTCGTAATGCTGGGGCAACGTTTCAACGTCTCATGGATGGCATCTTAGGGGGCCTCCCTTTCTGTGTATGTTATGTGGACGACATACTTGTGTTCTCCTCCTCAAAAGAGGAACAGCTCCGTCACCTGCGCATCGTGCTCGACCGCCTGCAACAAAACGACCTTGTAGTCCGGTACGACAAGTGTACCTTTGGCGCCAACGAAGTGTCGTTCTTAGGGCACCGCATCACTCCTGAAAGAGTCCACCCCCTCCCTGAGAAGGTAGCAGCCGTTCAGAACTTCCCCGCGCCCTTGACCGTCAAAGCTCTGCAGGAATTCTTTGGCATGATCAACTATTATCACCCTTTTCTGCCAGCTATTGCCGCCACTCTTGCTCCCCTCTACGCCTCCCTCAAAGGCAAACCAAAGGACCTGAAGTGGGATCCCCTTCAAGAAACAGCCTTCTGCAATGCAAAGAAGGCCCTATCAACTGCTGCGGCTTTCACTTTTTCTATCCCACATGCCCCTCTCCTTCTCTCCACCGATGCCAGCGACGTCGCTATTGGTGCAGTACTGGAGCAGGTGGTCAATGGCTCGCCTCGCCCATTGGCCTTCTTCAGCAGAAAACTGTCCAAGGTAGAATGGGGTTATTCTACCTTCGATCGAGAATTGCTGGCGGTGCATTTGGCTGTCCGTTACTTTCGCCATTTCTTAGAAGGTACGCCCTTCATCATTTGCACAGTCCACATGCCTCTGGTGCACGCCTTTACTCGACAGTCTGATACCTGGTCCGCCCGGCAACGTCGACATCTCTCCGCCGTGGCTGAATACAATTGCACCCTTCAATACGTCCCTGGGAAAATGAATCCCGTTGCCGATGCCCTGTCAAGAAACACGTTGGCTGCCGTTCAACTAGGATTGGATTATAATGCCCTGGCTGAAGCGCAACGACAGGATCCAAAGTATCAAGCATGTAGGACATCCTGCATGTCCCTCCGTTGGGAAGACTTCCCCCTCGAAGACTCCAACACCACCCTCCTCTGTGACGTCAGTACTGGTAGACCGCGAACTTGGATTCCTGCTCCCTTGCGCCGACAGGTGTTTGATTTCATTCACGGCTTTTCACATCCCTCGTGCCGTTCAACTGCACAGCTGCTGAAGGCAAAGTTCATTTGGTACGGCATTTCTAAGGATGCTAAGGATTGGGTCTGCGCCTGTACTTCTTGCCAAACTTCCAAAGTACAATGACACACGGATTCAGGAGTGGGCACCTTTCCTCAACCTCAGCACACATTCACGTCGATGTTGTAGGCCCCCTACCCACATCACAAGGAGAGCGTTACCTGTTTACCGTCATCGACCGCTCCACTCGTTGGCCTGAAGCCATTCCCATGGAAACTGCAACGTCTGCCTCATGTACATCTGCCTTACTCTCTGGATGGATTGCAAGATTTGGTATTCCTGAGCATATTACTTCCGACAGGGGAACCACTTTCCCCTCTCAATTGTGGACATCATTAGCGAATCTCCTGTGCATCACCCTACATCAGACAATGGCCTACAACCCCGCTGCCAATGGAATGGTTGAACGTTTTCATCGCACCCTCAAAGCAGCTTTGATGTCCCACTGCAAGGATTCCAACTGGTTTACTCAGCTTCCTTGGGTCCTCCTGGGACTAAGGACCACTCCTAAAGACGCCCTCAACGTCTCGGCAGCTGAAATGGTGTATGGCGACCAGTTGGTCGTCTCTGCCGAATTTTTTCCTTCTACACCATCCTCTGACGATCTCTAGCGCATACGTCATATGGGAAAATTTACTCCATGCCGCCAGACTTACAAGCCCCCAGCGAAGCATCACATACCAACAGACTTGCACTCTGCCACGCACGTCTTCCTGCGCAACGACACTAGCAAGCCACCGCTAACGCCCCCTTACATGGGCCCTTTCCTTGTCCTTATGATCCGCCGCAGTCCGAAAGCATTCCTACTAAACATTCGTGGCAAAGAAGACTGGGTCTCCATTGATCGTCTAAAACCTGCTTATTTTCTGCCAGATGACCCGCCTACAGTTCGCCTCTCTAGATCAGGGCGCCCTATTTAACATGTACAGTATGTCATTTTTAGGGGGGGAGCCATGTACCAACCGTGTATCATACGATCGTACATAAATTATTTTGTATATATTATGCTTGTATCTGCGCTCTTTCCTCGCACTAAAAAGAACCAGAATAAACATGTCTGCGTTTTTCCTCTCTAACATTGTCTGTTTCTCGAACATGAAAATTCCTGTTGCCTTGAGGTTTTTTTATATAAAGGAGAGTGTTCTTTGATAAAGTGACTCAGTTGATGGCATCCCGCCTTTGAGTCATAACCTCCTCTCGGCCGTCACATTCTTAAAAGATGAGGAAACTCCTTGAAACTAGTTTGACTATAATGGTTCTGAACCTTTCAGATTTCTCCTGGATATGCTAAACATTATCATTATTCATAGACTAATCCTAATTTCTGCAATTTCAAACACCCTTGTTAACTCTTGATCAGCCATTTTGGTTCAAAGCAATGGAGGTAGTGCAAGCAAAAATAATGAATGTGATTCTGATCTTGGGTGGTTTTCTTCTCATGATAAGTTTCTTTGGAAGTATTGGTTACAGTATGGAAGCGTCTAGAATTTCTAAGGCACTCAGCATTGTGTATGGTAACAATATAGTGGAATATATGCTGTCTGGAAAAGACATTTCAAGGACTCTTAGAGGTCACTTTCTTATCACCTAATCACTTTATTTAAAGTTTGTGTCTATATTTATTCAGTTGATATTGATAGCATTGAAATAAGTAGAAGAGGAGGGCAAAGAATAAAGACAAAATAATGATGTGAGGAGTACTAAAATGGACATCTCTATTAAAAGGGACCCTGTATTTGGTTTTGTTGAACCTTTAATAAAAGAACAAGTAGAAAATCTGGAATTAATTGGCGGGAAACTTCATGAGGATCCAGTCAATTTTGAATTGCATCTTCAAACATCAGAGTAACTTATCTTGTAATACAATCTAGAACAGCAAACTTCTGAATTCAATATATTCATTACATTGATATCCTAAAGCTGTTCATACGTGCAGACTTCGATGACAGGGTGCCCAAAAATCTAAAAATTATCAATCAATCATACATGCAGAAAAGGACAGAAAACTTGGCAATTTGTTTAAGGGCTCTGAGCAAGATGATCAATCATTATGCTGCAACAGGCGAGCAAGTTAGCACGGCTTCATTTATAACAGATACTTGAATTAGAAGTAATATACCCTTGTGTGTACACAAACTTCTTGAAGCACGGTTACCACATGCGATGAAAAATTGAACTTTTCTGGGAAGGATTGAGAACAGATATGGTGATAGTTGTTGAGGCAAAGCATCAGTTCATGGAATTGATATCAACATGTATGCACCTACAACATGAAACTTTACATCCAACTGACAGTACACTGAAGTTCCATGCATGTTGAGTCCACCTTCAAGTTGCATAATGGAAACTTCTCAGTCCTAACTGCCTTGAAACTCTGGATTAGGGGTGGTCTATAAAGAATAGAATTATGAAACCTGTGAAGATACATGTTGAGCCTGCCCAAGAGAGAATCTTGTGATTTATCAGGTGCAAATGCAAAATTGATCTTTTCTTGGGTTCTTAGCAGCTTGAAATGCATATCACCTTGTAGTGACTGTCAAGTTGAATAATGTTGTAACCACTCTGTCTCACCTTAGCTTTCAACAGATGATGAATAAATTGAGCCCCCCCCCCCAAAAAAAAAAAAAAAAAAATTCCTACCAAAAGCTATGAAGTGAGGCTTTTGGTGAGTTAATCTACAGGAAATTGCGGATCTAGTGGTACTAAAATGTCTTTTTGCTAATTACTTCCGGGTTTGACCCATTTTGAGCTAATTTGCTTAGACTAATCATTTATTATCCAGATTGATTATCTAATCTTTGAAAACAACAAAATAGCATACATATTCAATGTCTTTTTATTTTTTATTTTTATCTTTAAACATTTTTATAGGAATGGGAATAAATTAAAGGAGCTGTGGATGATTGCTCCCTAGAAGAGAAGTGGAAAAGAGATCGAAGGTATTAACACGCTGGAAACTTTATTAAAAAGAAAAAAAAAATAAGAATCAAGTGCATCTTCATGCTTTTCCTTGGTTAGACAGGAGGGATAAATGAAGGAAATGAAAGAAACTTGCATTTATAGCGATAGATGTCTCGAAAAGTAATTACGTTGACTTTTTTTGCCTGTTTGTGAAATCGTGGAGGAAGTTGCAATGGTACACGATTCTCGCAATGGTATAAAAAGGTAACAAAGGCGAATAATAATTGTTTCTCGTAACTATACATTTTAACTTAAGAATTTGTTTTCAATCTAAAAGGTTTTCATACATCTAATCTTATATGATGTAAGTTAACGTTAATCAAGGCAATTTACTGGAATAGTGAAGGATTTTTTTTTTCAACACTTATCGCATTGCACATTTATCGGCGTATAAATAATATATTTGCTTCCATTTCATCCGACTTCCTTTTCGGCTACCTTGTCTTTGAGTTAGCAAAATCCTTTTATGTTTATGCATTGTTACCTTACCTTAGATGAATTACTATTTCTTATTTTTCCAACCTTTCTGCACTTCAGAGGATTATTCTATATTTCTCTTTTATAAATTGTCAGGACTAAATTCAGTTTTCAAATACTCAAAAAACTTAAATCTATTATTTAATGAAACGTACCAATTTTTCTCGATTTATATTGCCACCTCCTCGTAGTTTCAACAACATTTTATTTGCTTTGTAGAGTGTCAATTAAAACCAGAATAGTGCTTTTACCGTGGATGTAGGGCTAACGTCGGCCCTCTTGATAAAATATTGCCATAACGTAATAAAGGAAAATTGCATGGAGCCAATATACTATGAAAGCAGAGCATAGAAAAAACTAAAGTACTTTTTGGATATTGGGACTCGCAATATCAATATGAGCAAATAACCCACACTCTTTCAATCAACGCAGTTTCACGTCAAATGATGCAGACACACACACACACACTCTCTCTCTCTCTCTCTCTCTCTCTCTCTCTCTCTCTCTCTCTCTCTCTCTCTCTCTCTCTCTCTCTCTTTATAATTACATTGAGGTGCGTAGTTATACCGGTGTTTTCCTCTTTTGAAAAGATGACCAGTGTCATAATTTTGTTGTTTATATTAATAAAAATAGTTCATTGCGATATGATACGCTTTTCAAGAAAAAACGTAGCTGTTATAGAACCGATCGCTAAACATTTTTTATATGAAAGTAATTACCATTCAATAAAATATTCTTATAAGATATTTTCTTATATATACACATACTTATTACTGATATACATAGTAGGAGAATAGAGTAAAAAAATGTGTGATTATTCCATCGTTAGATGCAGTGCGTGGCTTAGGGAATGTAGCTATGAAGTTATTTTACATTTTAATAGTAAGGGAATATAAACGCTATGTACCTGAGAAAAACTTTACCATTATTATTATCAGTACTATTACTATTATTATTGTCTATGTTATTGTTTTGGGAAGACGTTTTACTAGATTCAGCAGCTATTTCCTTCCGATTGATTATTACTTCTATATACATACATTACTGACCATGGTAAGCTTCCAATTTATACTTTAAAACCATATTGCCCTATATCATTTATGATTCCATGAAATCTTGCTTCCTTCGTAGACTTTAATGCCTTAATTTTTCCTATATATCTTTGCCATTTGCTTTCACAGGCATATTTGTATTCCCACCAATTCAATCTATCCTTGCGGAATTTGCATCTACCACACTTTTAACTTTCACTTTCAAAGTTTTGAACTGTTTTCTCAACATTTATGCTTCTATGGAAATAGTTTGTAATATTTTATTTATCATTTTGTTTCATGATTTCTCAGATATTTCTCAATAAACTTTAATGAAACTCGCTTTTAACAAAGTCATGACACTCAAAAATAGATTTGTTCGTCTTTTATCTGTCCAACATTTATCAAATTAAACCTTACTATAGCTCTTCTAGTAACATTAGATATTTTGTGCATTTGTAAGCTTTCTAGTGTAATGCACGTGCACCAAGCAACACATATACAAAGGAAGAAAGATATTCTATCAATGATTTCTTTGATAACACAACCGTTATTGGACTCCACGTAAAAAGTCGTTGAATGTAACAATCTAATGTAAAATCAATTATCATGCTCTTTTTATGTTCTCTATGCCAATGGCAACATTATTTATAAAAGCCGTTGACTGAAAAATGCACTTGTCACCCTTATGTGACCACTGTGTTGTTTGTAAAGCAAGTTTGTTATATGGGAGCTGCCTATTTCAATAGCTGTTTCTCCACTCCCGTCTCACTGGAGACGTATGGAGTGGCTTGAACCCCTAGCCGACCTCATAGCTCACTGCTTCGTTTTCCATATCCTCCAACCATAGCTACCACTGACCCCGACTCATGTATCCTCGCTGCCACAGGGAGATTCAGGTACTTTGTCAGCAGAGATATATTTGCCTGGTTTCAGTGTGCCAAAATTTAGCTCTTCATCAAATGAAGTGATCATCTTACGTACCTGATTCCCGATAATAACTCCCTGGAAATCTACGACTGCCTTTGCAAGTAAAAGGACACGACCATAGAATAAGGTGCCATTTAATCCTTCTAATTGGATCAGTACTCACTGTCGCCAGCCAGTTGTGTAGCCAATATTCTTTAATGCTCTCAATAACTGTTGGGAAATCAAAGGGTGACAATGGCCCTCAAGGAAATGATCAGTATTGCTTGCCTTCAGCCTGCTACTGATGGTTTTTCTCGTAAAGTGAACCTACTTCGAACATACTTGCTGTAATCACCCTAAGCCACCCTTCCTGATGTTAACACCTTGCCAATAAGGACCTAACGGACAGTGTCAATGTCCTCAGGGATAGATACTTCTCCACTATCAAGAATCTATCAACAATTCCACCTCTGACGATGGGAACAACGATATAATACCAACTGAAGAGCAGATGAATATTGTAGGACACAGAGGAACTAGACCACTACCCCCTTCCCAACATTGCTGAAATCACCATCAGCACTCATGTTGCTAAGGAATTCTCAACTCTTAACCTCCTGAAGGAGTAATATCAGGTGTCCTTGAACCCAGAAGACAGGCATCCCCAAGACTGTATCACCACCTGATTCGGCACATATACCTTCAGTTATTCCTGCTTTGCCCTTTGCAATGCAGGGTCCACACTATAACGACTTTTGGCTGACATCTTAGGAGACCACTCTTTATATATTTCTTATGGAGATGACATTAATTTATTTTCCCCACCTATATATCATCCTCGGCCACTTGCAGCACAACAGCCTTATAATCAGGTACAACAAGTGTACCTTTGGTGCCAAGCTAGTGACATTCTTATTTCATCATATCACTCTTGAGGTATTTCATCCCATCCCTAAGACAGTACCAGTAATACAGAAAATCCCCACACCCTCGATTGCCAAATAAATTCTGGAAGTTCTTGTCGGCTCCTGCTGCCACTTTCATCCCCATCTAGGAGTCCCTGAAGGGCAATCAAAAAAACATGAAGAGGGGTCTGGTTCAAGATGTGACCTTCTTTTATGCAAAGAAAGCCTTATCAACCAACTGTTATAACTCAGCTTTTCCTTGTCAACTGCATGCCTCCTACTCTCCACTGATGCAAGTGACATCACCGTAAGGATGGTACATGAACTTACATGGACCATATGCCCCTTGTGCATGCTTTCACTCGACAGTCCGATGACTGGTCTGCCCATGAGCACCGACATATCTCTACCATTTCTGAATACTGTTATACCATTCAACACATCTCTGGGAAATCGAATCACTTTGTCGATGGTCTTTCCAGAAACACGCTGATGCACACCTGAGATTGGATTGCAAGCCTTAGCAGAAACCCAACCTAAGGACCCAGAGTACCAAACTTGCAGGATATCCTCCATTTCTCTTCATTGGGTAGACGTTACACTCCATGACTCCAATTCCACCTTCCTCTGTAACATTAGCCCTCATAGGCCATGCCCATGGATATCTGCCCCCATGTGCCGAGAGGTATTTTAATTGATCCATGGCCTCTCACACCCCCTCACATGCTCTACTCTACGGCTACTGAAGTCAAAGTTCATGTCACATGACATTACTGAAGATGCCAAAGATTGAGTCTATGCATGTATTTCATTTCAAATTTCAAAAAGTGGTCTTATACGAATTTGGGTGTGGTCACTTTTCACCAACCGTAGAGCCATTTTGCCACAATCAGGTTGATGTGGTTGGCCCGTTATCCATATCACAAGGACATCATTACCTTTTCACAGTCAATTGTCTCACTCTGGCATGAAGCAAACGCCAAGCGAAATGCGATATCTGCCTCAACTGCTGCTTTACTTTGCAGATAGATAGTAAGATTCAGCATCCCAGATAATTTTCTTTCTAACAGGGGTGATGCTTACACCTCTCAACTGTGGACATTATCAGGATATCATCTAGGCATCACCCTACACCAGACTGCTGCTTACAACCCCACACCCTATAGAATGGTGGAACGCTTCCAATATACTTTCATAGTAGTTTCGATGTCCTGGTGCAACAGCTTCAGATGGTGTCCACAACTTCCCTGGGTCCTCCTTGGACTGAGGACCACTTCTAAGGACACCATGAATATCCCAACAGCTGAAACTGTATACAGTGACCTATTGGTCGTTCCTACATATTTATTTTCCACATGCCACCCCATGTTGTCAGACTTACGATAAAGCAGCACATACTGAAACCGCAACATATCACGGTATACAATTTCCTGCGCACCAACACTTGTATACCACCGCTTAATTCCCCATATACGGGCCCCTTCCTTGTCATCTTAGGCCACTCCAAAAGCTCTCCTCCTCACCGTTCGTGGTAAAGAAGTTAGGATCACCATTAAGTGCATTAAACTTGCATATCACTTGGAAGAAGAACTGCCAACAGTACGACCCTCTACAGGGCAATTCGCCCTCTTTCAAATGCTTGTCTGCCTCAGGGGGCAAGCCATGTGATGTACGTGAAGCATGCAACACACATACAAATGAAGAGGGATATCCTCTCAACATCATCTTTGATACGCCAATTCGTTGAAAGTAACAAACTAATGTAAATTCTATTATCATGCCCTTGTCGTTATCTATTTTTTTTTTTTTTTTTTTCTTTTTTTTTTTTGATAATGTCAACCTTTTTGCCAAAAATCAGTTAATGTTAACACGCAATTATCACCTTCATGTGACCCCTTGGGGCCCTAAAACTACCTGAGTTTTCTGTAAATAAAGTTAATAGTTTAAGAGCTGCGTTTTGTATAG